>NW_028148634.1:0-60000 GCF_965153285.1 Podarcis tiliguerta | reverse complement strand
AGGTAAAAGCAGAGATTGGAAGGGGGGAGAGGCCAAGGAGCACCCAGGAAGTAGTCCAGAGGGCTCTGGAGATCGGGGTGCATCTGGAGGAACGTCCTTGCAGCAGAGAAGAAGGACGTTGGGGAAGGGCACCAGCCAGAGCACCTCCCTTCTATCCCAAAGAAGCAGCGCGTGCGCAATCCACACCCTCGCAGGGAGGGGGAGAGGAACCGATGGAGATCGGAGGTGCCAGGGCTCAGTCAGCTACCAGAGCCCTAACGCCGGGAGCAGTCAAAACGAAGCCTCCTAGAGGGAACAGGAAGTGCTACATCTGCGACAGTGCTCAACACATGGCGAAAGAGTGTCCCCAGAGGCTCCACAAGCACACTGCAGCCTCGGCAACAGTCAAAGAAGCACCTCAACTGAGAACACAGCAACAGTTAAACGACAGAGTCTGGCACTGGGGCACTGGGGTCCAGTCAGACAAGTCAATGAAGCAATCCCCAGCACTTTTGCAGCCCACAGACCCCCTCCCACCCAAACCAGTGGTGCAGCTTACAGCGTCTCTCCAACTGCCCAACGGAAGCACTCTGGAAGTGCCGATCACCATTGACTCCGGCAGCAACGCCGACTTTATAGGACTGGATTTTATTCAGCAGCACAATATACCACTGCTACCAGCCACGCTGCCCCTGAAGGTTGTCACAGTGGATGGCAGAGACTTGTTAGGGGGGCAGGTGGTGAAACAAACGCAGCCACTGGTGATGCGGATTGGAAATCACCAAGAGGTCATCAGCTTCAACGTCACCAAACTGTCGGGCACGCCGGTGGTCTTGGGCATGAGTTGGCTGCACAGGCACAGTCCAGCATTGGCGTGGTACCAGGGCCAACTGACCTTCGGTTCCTCCTATTGCGCGGAACATTGCATTCTTCCTAGCCCGGAAGAAGGAGGGGAAGACACGCAGCTACAATTAAGCACGCTGCAAGCAGTGCCACGCAAGTACGCAGCGTTTTTGGAGGTTTTCTGCGAGAAGGAAGCGGACAAGCTGCCTCCCCACAGGCCCTATGACTGCCAGATTGACCTCCTGCCAGGGGCGACGCTGCCAGCCGGGAAATTGTATTCCATGTCTGAAGACGAGCTGCAGGAGCTCAAGGAGTTCATAGACCTCAACTTGAAGCGCGGTTTCATCCGGGAGTCGAAAGCAGCAGGGGGCAGTCCGGTATTCTTTGTGAAGAAAAAGGACACGCCCCAAAAGAGGCTTGTAGTGGATTTCAGGCTCTTAAATTCAAAGACCAAGCCCACAGCCTTTCCTATCCCCAAAATAGATGACCTGCTTGCAACGGTGAGGAAAGGACGCGTTTTTACAAAGTTGGATCTGCGAGGGGCGTACAACCTGATTCGCATACGAGAGGGGGACGAGTGGAAGACTGCCATGTTCACGCCCCTGGGCACATATGAATACAGAGTTATGCCCTTCGGTTTACAAAATGGCGCCCACTGTTTTCAAGCCTTCATGCATCACGTCCTGGCGGGTCTCCTCTACAAGAAATGCGTCTGCTTCTTGGACGACATCCTGATATTCTCGGAATCTGAGGAGACCCACGAGGGGGACGTCAAGGAGGTTCTGCAGCGACTGCAGGAGCATCGGCTATACGCCAAGCTGGAGAAGTGCCAGTTCGACAGGAAGGAGGTGGATTTCCTAGGCTACAAGCTGTCGGACAAGGGGCTCGCCATGGACAGCGCCAAGGTTCGCGCAGTGTTGGACTGGAAGAGCCCGCGCAATCGGAAGGAGGTCCAGCGGTTTGTGGGGTTTGCCAACTTTTACCGCAAGTTCATCAAGGGGTTCGCGATGCAGACGGCGGCCATTACCGACACGCTCAGCTCCAAGAAGAAGAAGTTCATCTGGACGGAGCAAGCGGAGCAGTCCTTCCAGAACCTTAAGCGTCTCTTCTCGTCCGAAGGGCAGCTATTGCATGTGAATCCCAGCAAACCGCTGAGAGTTGAGACGGACGCCTCAGACAGAGCCGTGGGCGCCGTACTGTTGCAGGAGGACCCGCATGGGGACTGGAGACCGTGTGCCTTCTACTCTAGGAAGCTCAGCAAGTCAGAGCAGAACTACACCATCTGGGACAGGGAGTTGCTGGCCATTCATGCAGCATTCAAGGCGTGGCGGCACTTCCTCATCGGGGCCAAACACACAGTGCAGGTTCGCACGGATCATAAGAACCTAGAGTACTGGCGCACGGCAAGGTTCCTGAACCAGCGGCACATCAGATGGGCGGAGTTCTTTGCAGATTTCGACTTCAGGATAGAATACATCCCGGGCGACAACAACATCATGGCAGATGCACTGTCCAGAAAGCCGCAATACCTCGAAGAAGCGGCACCAGCAGCAGCCAAGCACATTTTCACCCCGAAAGCGTGGGCGTGCGCTTCCGCAACCGTGGACCTGGAGGCGGTCCGTCGAGCACTGCAGGAGGACTCCTTCGCACTAGCCAAGATGGAGGAGGTGCGCAAGGGCACGGTGAAAGACGACGAGTTCCAAATACGGGACGGATTGCTCATCCGCAGAGGAGCACTCTATGTACCGGGAGACGAACTCCGTGCGAAAGTACTGCAGCAGTTGCACGACGCGCCAACCGCCGGGCACTTTGGCAAGGAGAAGACGGCAGAACTCGTTGCCAGAGATTTCTGGTGGCCCAAGATGAGGGGGGAAGTCGCGGAGTACGTCTCGAGGTGCGACACCTGCCAAAGGGCCAAGTCAGTGCACAAACCTCCGGCAGGACTGCTCGAACCGCTACAGACCCCGAGCGAACCGTGGGAGAGGGTGGCCCTGGACTTTGTCACGGATTTACCCAGCTCAAGGGGTAAAACGGCAGTGCTAGTGGTGGTGGACATGTTCACTATGATGGCCCACTTCATTCCGTGCGCGAAGGTGGCCACGGCAGAACAGACCGCCAAAATGTTCATAGACCACGTCTTCAGGGTGCACGGGCTGCCACGGTCTATCTTGTCCGACAGGGGGCGCCAGTTCATTTCGAGCTTCTGGCAGAAGCTGATGGGTTTCCTGAACGTCAAGATCAACCTAGCGTCAGCGAGACACCCGCAGACCAACGGACAAGCGGAGCGCGTCAACGCCATCATGCAGCAGTACCTGAGATGCTATGCAAATCAACAGCCGACGACATGGGTGGACTACCTGCCGCTCGCTGAGTTCGCTTACAACAACACGAAGCACGTGTCTACAGGGGTGACGCCGTTCTTCGCCAACAACGGGAGGCATCCCAGAACCTTCCCGGGGTTAGAGAGACTGGGGGAGGGGGAACCACAGACAGCGGAAGTCTTGGCGGCAGAATTGCAGGAAGTTCACGAGCAGCTTAGGAGGCAGTTAGAGCTTGCAAAGCACGCATACAAACTGCAGGCTGACAAGCACAGGAGGGTTGGGGAAGACATACAGGTGGGAGACTGGGTGTGGTTAGCGGCCCACGCAGTGCCGACCAGATCCTTAGCTAAGAAGAAACTCGGACATAAGCAGCTAGGACCTTACCTAGTTGAGGCACAGATCAATCCGGTGGCCTTCCGGTTGACACTTCCGGAGGGATCCAGAATGCACCCAGTATTCCATAGGTCGGTGCTCATGCCCTACAAAGCACCTCACCGATTTCAGGCGCAGGGCACGGCACCAGACCTGTATAGGGAGACCCCCCCGAGGAGGGAGTCGCCAAGAAGGGAACCCATCAACCAGGTCACAGAGATTTTGGACTCGAGATGGGGGGAAGAGGGAGTAGAATATTTTCTCGCAAGGGAAGGTACCCCGGCCAGCGCCTTACAGTTGGGTGCCGGACTATGCCCTGGACGAGCCTCTCCTCAAAGAGGAGTTTCATGCCTTGTTCCCACACAGGCCCATGCCAGCCGAGTATTTCGACGACTGGCTTTTCACACCCACGCTTTCTACCAGCACATTCCAGGGATTCACCTCGGACGAAGAACCAGCATTAGAAACACGTTCACCGGAGGGTTCGCCCTCGGGGTTTGCCTCAGACCGCTCGTTTTGGTGGGACAATCGAGGAGAGGAGAGGTGGCTGAGGGGCCCTTGGCAGGCAACGGACCCAGAGGGGAACGAGGGTGAGAGGGACATGGACGTGATGGGGGAGGACGTGGGGTTCGAGCATGGCGGCACGGAGATGGAAGCAGAGGAGAACGAGGTCGGCGGAGACACGGAGGACGAGCCGGATTTATCTCACTGGATGCACGCCACGGGGGACGAACTGTATCCACCATTCACCCCCACAACGACGGAGCACCCAGCACCCCCGCCGGAGGAAGGGGAGGGGGGAAGGGGGGGCTTCGAGGGGGGGATGGATGTCAGGGGTTCAGGAGAAGAGTCACAGGAGAGGGAGGAAACAGAGAGCGAGGGGGAGGAGTCTGAAGGAAATGTCAGCGACGACAGTAGTCCGAGGTCTCTGAGTCTCTCCAGTGACTCGGAGGATTCACAGAAAGGGGCCCCCATGGTCAGGGCAAGGGGAGTGCCCAGGGGGACACCTCGGGAAGAAGGGGCCAGAGGGGACTCAGAGAGTAGCAGCTGGAAATCCGGACCAGCGTCCCCCCCAGAGGGCAGTAGGGGGGAGGAGTCCAAGGCATCCGGATCAGGGAACGCGCAGGCAGAGGGAGAACGTGAGGCAGGAGTGACCACACCCTCGTCAGGGAGCGAGGAAACGGTCATCAGGAAAGTTAAACGCGCGCGCGCGCCAAGTTCAAATGTACAGGAGGGCGGCAAGGTGGGAAGCCCGGGTAGGGAGCCAGGTCCTAAAGCCCGCCGAAGAGAGGGGGAGGAGTCAGACGGGTCAACGTCTGCCTCAGAAGAGTCCAGGAGAGAAGAGACCCCGGGGGGTAGTAAGACCCAGAGGAAGAGAGAGAGAAGGAAGAGGTGGAGTAAGATTAGAGTCTTAAACTGGTGCACAGGGGGTGGGGACTCAGACAGAGCTTCGCCGGTCTAAAGTCCAGACGTAGAGCTGGGACGCTGAGACTTGGAAATGGAGACTATTCTTCAATAAAGACTTTGATACTGTACTACCGGCTAGCGTTGGTCCTTGGTGAGCTGGGACCCGGAGCCAGCTCTGACAGCTTATTTCATGTCGTGTTCTTTGGTGTTAATGCACATTGACCCAGAAATCGCAAAGTGGATGTAATGAGACCAACATAAGAAAACACCGTCTTTTCGCTTCCATATGCATAGAAAGAAGACGAATAAGCTTTCACAGGGCTTATTTCAATTCTCATGGTGTTTTCTGGGTGTGCACCAGAATCGCCCCCAACCCAAGCAAAAAGGTGTTTTGGGTTCCATCTACATAAAAGGAAGACGAATAGGCTTTGCTTGAGCTTATTTCAAATTGGTGTTGTCAGAGCTGACAGGTGTTTTCGGGGTTACAATGCACATTTACCCAAAAATCGCAGAGTGAAATGTTTGTCATGAGCCCAAATTAAACATAGGTGTCTGGGTTCCATCTCAATAAAAAGAGGACGAATAAGCTTTGATTGTTCTTTCGTTGTTCATTCACCCACAAATAGCAAAGCGAAGTTTAATCAGCCAAAACAAAGCAAAACAGGTTCTTTTGCGGTCCATCTACATCGAAAGAAGAATCATGGCTTTCGCTTATTTCAAGTCGTGTTCTTTGGTGAAAATGCACATTGACTCAGAAATCGCACAGTGTATGTACTGAAACCAACATAACAAAACACCGTCTTTTCGCTTCCCTATGAGTAGAAAGAAGACGAATAAGCTTTAATTGTGCTTATTTGAATTCGCATGGTGTTTTTTGGGTGTGCACCAGAATCATCCCCAACCAAAGCAAAAAGGTGTTTTGGGTTCCATCTTCATAAAAAGAAGATGATAACGCTCTGATTGGGCGTATTTCAAATTGGTGTTTTTGGGGTTAGAATGCACATTCACCCAAAAATTGCAGTGACATGTTTGTTATCAGCCCTAATCAAGCATAGGTGTTTTGGTTCCATCTCAATAGAAAGAGGACGAATAAGCAAGGATTGTTCTTTCGGTGTTCATTCACTCACAAATAGCAAAGCGAAGCGTAATAAGCTTAAACAAAGCCAAACAGGTTGTTTTGGGTTCCAGCTACATAGAAAGAAGAATCTTGGATATCGCTTATTTCATGTCGTGTTCTTTGGTGTTAAAGCACATTGAACCAGAAATCGCAAAGTGTGTGTATTGAGACCAAAATATCAAAACACCGTCTTTTCCCTTCCATATGAGTAGAAAGAAGACGAATAAGCTTTAATTGTGCTTATTTCAATTCGCATGGTGTTTTCTGGGTGTGCACCAGAATCACCCCCAACCAAAGCAAAAAGTTATTTTGGCTTCCATCTACATAAAAAGAAGATGATAAAGCTCAGATTGGGCTTATTTCAAATTGGTATTTTAGGGGTTAGAATGCACATTCACCCAAAAAACGCAGTGACATGTTTGTTATCAGCCCAAATCAAGCATAGGTGTTTTGGGTCAATCTCAATAGAAAGAGGACAAATAAGCTTTGATTTTTCTTTCGGTGTTCATTCAGCCACAAATAGCATAACGAAGTTTAGTAAGTCTAAACTAGGCAAAAGAGTTTCTTTTGGGTTCCAACTACATAGAAAGAAGAATCTTGGATTTCGCTCATTTCAATTTGGGTTCTTTGGTGTTAATGCACATTTAGCCAGAAAACGCAAAGTTTATGTAATGAGACCAAAATAACAAAACAGCGTCTTTTTGCTTCCCTATGCATAGAAAGAAGACGAATAAGCTTTGATTGGGCTTATTTCAATTCGCGTTGTTTTTTGGGTGTTCACCAGAATCAACCCAACCAAAGCAAAAAGGCCTTGTGGGTTCCATCTGCACTTAAAAAAGATGATAAAGCTCTGATTGGGCTTATTTCAAATTGGTGTTGTCAGGGGTTCAGGAGCAGAGTCACTGGAGAGGGAAGAAACAGAGAGCGAGGGGGAGGAGTCGGAAGGAAATGTCAGCGGCGACAGTAGTCCAAGATCTCTGAGTCTCTCCAGTGACTCGGAGGATTCACAGAAAGGGGCCCCCATGGTCAGGGCAAGGGGGGTACCTCGGGAAGAAGGGGCCAGAGGGGACTCAGAGAGTAACAGCTGGAAATCCGGACCAGCTTCCCCCCCAGAGTGCAGTAGGGGGGAGGAGTCCAAGGCATCGGGATCAGGGAGCGCGCAGGCAGAGGGAGAGCGTGAGGCAGGAGTGGCCACACCCTCGTCAGGGAGCGAGGAAACGGTCATCAGGAAAGTTAAACGCGCGCGCGCGCCAAGTTCAAATGTACAGGAGGGCGGCAAGGTGGGCAGCCCGGGTAGGGAGCCAGGTCCTAAAGCACGCCGAAGAGAGGGGGAGGAGTCAGAGGGGTCCAGCTCTGCGTCAGAAGAGTCCAGGAGGGAAGAGACCCCGGGGGGTAGTAAGACCCAGAGGAAGAGAGAGAGAAGGAGGAGGTGGAGTAAGATTAGAGTTTTAAGCTGGTGCACAGGGGGCGGAGATCCAGATAGAGCTTCGCCGGTCTAAAGTCCAGACGTAGGGCTGGGACGCTGAGACTTGTAAATGGAGACTATTCTTCAATAAAGACTTTGATACTGTACTATCGGCTAGCGTTGGTCCTTGGTGAGCTGGGACCCGGAGCCAGCCCTGACAGTAAGCTCTGTCTCAATTTTTAAAGTTTTGGCACCAAGAACCTCGCCACGTGAGTCGGCGCAGCGAGGACAGAGGAGGGGTGCTTACTGAGCTCACAAAACTCAGGCAAGATGACGACGGAAGAACAGATAAAAGCCCTGCAAGAAGCGGTGACACAACTCAGCACTGAGGTAATTGCATCCAGGAAGAGAGAGGAGGAGATGGTTACCTCCTGCCGGGATCTCCAGGCCAGGTTGGACGTGCTTTCCAAAGAGGGGCAAACGGGAGCCAAGGCAGAAGGCATAGGTTTGGGGAGAAGGGGAGGAAGCCTTGTATCGCATTTCGACGGGAGTTTGCAGCAGTACCCCAACTTCAGAGCAGACCTGCTGTTTGCGCTGGATTTACTTGACAAAGACTTTAGAGATGAGAGAGAGAGAGTGGGGTTTATCCTATCCCATTTGCATGGGGAAGCCAAAACGTGGCTGCGGAATCTATGGAGGGACAATGATCCAGCGCTCCAAGATGCGAAGGCTTTTATTAAAGCAATGGACTCCTGCTTTTTATCAAAGGTAGACGTCGATATTGCCAGGAGGGACATACATGGACTTAAACAAGGCAAAGCCAGCGTGCGGCAGTACCATACTCGATTTTTCGGACTGGTTCATGCCCTGGGGTGGGAAAAAGATTCTGCGCCAGTCAGAGACCTCTTTTGGGAGGGGTTGAATGCAGATGTAAAAGCGGAGATTGGAAGAGGGGAGAGACCAAGGAGCACCCAGCAGGTAGTCCAGAGGGCTCTGGAGATCGGGGTGCATCTGGAAGAACGTCCTTGCAACAGGGAAGAAGGGCGTTGGGGAAGGGCACCAGCCAGAGCACCTCCCTTCTTTCCCAGAGAAGCAGCGCGTGCGCACTCCACACCCTCGCAGGGAGGGGGAGAAGAGCCGATGGAGATAGGAGGTGCCAGGGCTCAGTCAGCTAACAGAGCCCTAACGCCGGGAGCAGCCAAAACGAAGCCTCCTAGAGGGAACAGGAAGTGCTACATCTGCGACAGTGCTCAACACATGGCGAAAGAGTGTCCCCAGAGGCTCCACAAGCACACTGCAGCCTCCGCGACAGTCGCTGAAGCAGCTCAATTGAAAACGCAGCAACAGTTAAACGACAGAGTCTGGCTGGAGGAAGAGGCACTGGGGTCCAGTCAGACAAGTCAATGAAACAATCCCCAGCACTTTTGCAACCCACAGACCCCCTCCCACCCAAACCAGTGGTGCAGCTTACAGCGTCTCTCCAACTGCCCAATGGACGCACTCTGGAGGTGCCGATCACCATTGACTCCGGCAGCAACGCTGACTTTATAGGACTGGAATTCGTTCAGCAGCACAATATACCACTGCTACCAGCCACGCTGCCCCTGAACGTTGTCACGGTGGATGGCAGAGACTTGTTAGGGGGGCAGGTGGTGCAACAAACGCAACCAATGGTGATGCGGATTGGAAATCACCGAGAAGTCATCAGCTTTAATGTCACACACCTGTCGGACACGCCTGTAGTCCTCGGCATGAGTTGGCTGCACAGGCACAGCCCAGCATTGGCGTGGTACCAACGCCAACTGACCTTCGGCTCCTCCTATTGCGCGGAACATTGCATCCTTCCTAGCCCGGAAGAAGGAGGGGAAGACCCGCAGCTACAATTAGGCACGCTGCAAGCAGTGCCTCGCAAGTATGCAGCGTTTTTGGAGGTTTTCTGCGAGAAGGAAGCGGACAAGCTGCCCCCCCACAGGCCCTATGACTGCAAGATTGACCTCCTGCCAGGAGCGACGCTGCCAGCCGGGAAACTGTATTCCATGTCTGAGGATGAGCTGCAGGAGCTCAAGGAGTTCATAGACCTCAACTTGAAGCGCGGTTTCATCCGAGAGTCGAAGGCAGCAGGGGGCAGTCCTGTATTCTTTGTGAAGAAGAGGGACACGCCCCAAAAAAGACTTGTGGTAGACTTCAGAATTTTAAATTCCAGAACCAAGCCCGCGGCCTTTCCCATGCCCAAGATAGATGACCTGCTGGCGACGGCGAGGAAAGGACGCGTTTTTACAAAGTGGGATCTGCGAGGGGCGTACAACCTGATTCGCATACAGGAAGGAGACGAGTGGAAGACTGCCATGTTCACGCCCCTGGGCACATATGAATACAGAGTTATGCCCTTCGGTTTACAAAATGGCGCCCACTGTTTTCAAGCTTTCATGCATCACGTCCTGGCGGGTCTCCTCTACAAGACATGCGTCTGCTTCTTGGACGACATCCTGATATTCTCAGAATCTGAGGAGGCCCACGAAGGTGACGTCAAGGAAGTTCTGCAGAGACTGCAGGAGCATCGGCTGTATGCCAAGCTGGAGAAGTGCCAGTTCGACAGGACGGAGGTGGATTTCCTAGGCTACAAGTTGTCGGACAAGGGGCTTGCCATGGACAGCGCCAAGGTTCGCGCAGTGTTGGACTGGAAGAGCCCGCGCAATCGGAAGGAGGTCCAGCGGTTTGTGGGGTTCGCCAACTTTTACCGCAAGTTCATCAAGGGGTTCGCGATGCAGACGGCGGCCATTACTGACACGCTCAGCTCTAAGAAGAAAAAGTTCATCTGGACGGAGCAAGCGGAGCAGTCCTTCCAGAACCTTAAGCGTCTCTTCTCGTCCGAAGGGCAGCTACTGCATGTGAATCCCAGCAAACCGATGAGGGTTGAAACAGACGCCTCAGACAGAGCCGTGGGCGCCGTACTGTTGCAGGAGGACCCGCATGGGAACTGGAGACCGTGTGCCTTCTACTCTAGGAAGCTCAGCAAGTCGGAGCAAAACTACACCATCTGGGACAGGGAGTTGCTGGCCATTCATGCAGCATTCAAGGCGTGGCGACACTTCCTCGTCGGGGCCAAGCACACCGTGTAGGTCCGCACGGATCATAAGAACCTGGAGTACTGGCGCACGGCAAGATTCCTAAACCAGCGGCACATCAGATGGGCGGAATTTTTCGCGGATTTCGACTTCAGGATAGAATACATCCCAGGCGACAACAACATCATGGCGGATGCACTGTCCAGGAAGCCGCAATACCTCGAAGAGGCGGCACCAGCAGCGGCCAAGCATATTTTCGCTCCGAAAGCGTGGGCGTGCGCTGCAGCAACCGTGGACTTGGAGGCGGTCCGTCGAGCACTGCAGAGGGACCCCTTTGCACAAGCCAAGATGGAGGAGGTGCACAAGGGCACGGTGAAGGACGACGAGTTCCAAGTACGAGACGGATTGCTCATCCGCAGAGGGGCCCTCTACGTACCGGGAGACGACCTCCGGGCGAAAGTACTGCAGCAGTTACACGACGCACCCACCGCCGGGCACTTTGGCAAGGAGAAGACGGCAGAGCTCGTTGCCAGAGATTTTTGGTGGCCCAAGATGCGGGGGGAAGTCGCGGAGTACGTCTCGAGGTGCGACACCTGCCAAAGGGCCAAGTCAGTCCACAAACCTCCGGCGGGACTGCTCGAACCGCTGCAGACTCCGAGCGAACCGTGGGAGAGGGTGGCCCTGGACTTTGTCACGGATTTACCCAGCTCAAGGGGTAAAACGGCAGTGCTAGTGGTGGTGGACATGTTCACTAAAATGGCCCACTTCATTCCGTGCGCGAAGGTCGCCACGGCAGAACAGACCGCCAAACTGTTCATAGACCACGTCTTCAGAGTGCATGGACTGCCACGGTCTATCTTGTCCGACAGGGGGCGCCAGTTCATTTCGAGCTTCTGGCAGAAGCTGATGGGTTTCCTGAACGTCAAGATCAACCTAGCGTCGGCGAGACACCCGCAGACCAATGGACAAGCGGAACGCGTCAACGCCGTCATGCAGCAGTACCTGAGATGCTACGCAAATCAACAGCCGACGACATGGGTGGACTACCTGCCGCTCGCTGAGTTCGCTTACAACAACACGAAGCACGTGTCCACAGGGGTGACGCCGTTCTTCGCCAACAACGGGAGGCATCCCAGAACCTTCCCGGGATTAGAGAGACTGGGGGAGGGGGAGCCACAGGCAGCGGAAGTCTTGGCGGCGGAATTGCAGGAAGTCCACGAGCAGCTTAGGAGGCAGTTAGAGCTGGCAAAGCACGCATACAAACTGCAGGCTGACAAGCACAGGAGGGTTGGTGAAGACATACAGGTGGGAGACTGGGTGTGGTTAGCGGCCCACGCAGTGCCGACCAGATCCTTAGCTAAGAAGAAACTCGGACATAAGCAGCTAGGACCTTACCTAGTTGAGGCACAGATCAATCCGGTGGCCTTCCGGTTGACACTTCCGGAAGGATCCAGAATGCACCCAGTATTCCATAGGTCGGTGCTCACGCCCTACAAAGCACCTCACCGATTTCAGGCGCAGGGCACGACACCAGACCAGTATGAGGAGATCCCCCCAAGGAGGGAGTCGCCAAGAAGGGAACCCATCAACCAGGTCACAGAGATTTTGGACTCGAGATGGGGGGAAGAGGGAGTAGAATATTTTCTCGCAAGGGAAGGTACCCCGGCCAGCGCCAACAGTTGGGTGCCGGACTATGCCCTGGACGAGCCTCTCCTCAAAGAGGAGTTTCATGCCTTGTTCCCACACAGGCCCATGCCAGCCGAGTATTTCGACGACTGGCTTTTCACACCCACGCTTTCTACCAGCACGTTCCAGGGATTCACCTCGGACGAAGAACCAGCATTAGACCCACGTTCACCGGAGGGCTCGCCCTCGGGGTTTGCCTCAGACCGCTCGTTTTGGTGGGACAATCGAGGAGAGGAGAGGTGGCTGAGGGGCCCTTGGCAGGCAACGGACCCAGAGGGGAACGAGGGTGAGAGGGACATGGACGTGATGGGGGAGGACGTTGGGTTCGAGCATGGCGGCACGGAGATGGAAGCAGAGGAGAACGAGGTCGGCGAAGACATGGAGGACGAGCCGGATTTCTCTCACTGGATGCACGCCACGGGGGACGAACTGTATCCACCATTCACCCCCACAACGACGGAGCACCCAGCACCCCCGCCGGAGGAAGGGGAGGGGGGAAGGGGGGGCTTCGAGGGGGGGATGGATGTCAGGGGTTCAGGAGCAGAGTCACTGGAGAGGGAAGAAACAGAGAGCGAGGGGGAGGAGTCGGAAGGAAATGTCAGCGGCGACAGTAGTCCAAGATCTCTGAGTCTCTCCAGTGACTCGGAGGATTCACAGAAAGGGGCCCCCATGGTCAGGGCAAGGGGGGTACCTCGGGAAGAAGGGGCCAGAGGGGACTCAGAGAGTAACAGCTGGAAATCCGGACCAGCTTCCCCCCCAGAGTGCAGTAGGGGGGAGGAGTCCAAGGCATCGGGATCAGGGAGCGCGCAGGCAGAGGGAGAGCGTGAGGCAGGAGTGGCCACACCCTCGTCAGGGAGCGAGGAAACGGTCATCAGGAAAGTTAAACGCGCGCGCGCGCCAAGTTCAAATGTACAGGAGGGCGGCAAGGTGGGCAGCCCGGGTAGGGAGCCAGGTCCTAAAGCACGCCGAAGAGAGGGGGAGGAGTCAGAGGGGTCCAGCTCTGCGTCAGAAGAGTCCAGGAGGGAAGAGACCCCGGGGGGTAGTAAGACCCAGAGGAAGAGAGAGAGAAGGAGGAGGTGGAGTAAGATTAGAGTTTTAAGCTGGTGCACAGGGGGCGGAGATCCAGATAGAGCTTCGCCGGTCTAAAGTCCAGACGTAGGGCTGGGACGCTGAGACTTGTAAATGGAGACTATTCTTCAATAAAGACTTTGATACTGTACTATCGGCTAGCGTTGGTCCTTGGTGAGCTGGGACCCGGAGCCAGCCCTGACAGGTGTTTTCATGTCGTGTTCTTTGGTGTTAATGCATATTGACCCAGAAATCGCAAAGTGTGTGTATTGAAACCAAAATATCAAAACACCGTCTTTTCCCATCCATATGAGTAGAAAGAATACGAATAAGCTTTAATTGTGCTTATTTCAATTCGTATGGGGTTTTTTTGGGTGTGCACCAGCATCACCCCCAAACAAAGCCAAAAGGTATTTTGGGTTCCATCTACATAAAAAGAAGATGATAACGCTCTGATTGGGCTGGTTTCAAATTGATGTTTTTGGGGTTAGAATGCACATTCACCCAAAAATCGCAGTGACATGTTTGTTATCAGCATAGGTGTTATCAGCATAGGTGTTTTGGTTCCATCGCAAAAGAAAGCTTGGATTATTCTTTCGGTGTTCATTCACTCACAAATAGCAAAGCGAAGCGTAATAAGCTTAAACAAAGCCAAACAGGTTGTTTTGGGTTCCAGCTACATAGAAAGAAGAATCTTGGATTTCGCCTATTTCATGTCGTGTTCTTTGGTGTTAATGCACTTTGACCCAGAAATCGCAAAGTGTATGTAATGAGACCAACATAAGAAAACACCGTCTTTTCGCTTCCATATGCATAGAAAGAAGACGAATAAGCTTTCACAGGGCTTATTTCAATTCTCATGGTGTTTTCTGGGTGTGCACCAGAATCGCCCCCAACCCAAGCAAAAAGGTGTTTTGGGTTCCATCTACATAAAAGGAAGACGAATAGGCTTTGATTGAGCTTATTTCAAATTGGTGTTTTCGGGGTTACAATGCACATTCACCCAAAAATCGCAGAGTGAAATGTTTGTCATGATAAAGCTCTGATTGGGCTTATTTCCAATTGTTGGTTTTGGGGTTAGAATGCACATTCACCCCGAAATCGCAGATGCTAAATGTTTGTTATCAGTCCAAATCAAGAATAGGTGTTTTGGTTCCGTCTCAATAGAAAGAAGACGAATAAGCTTTAATTGTTCTTTCGGTGTTCATTCACCCAAAAACAGCAAAGCGAGGTGTAGTAAGCCAAAACAAAGCAAAACAGGTTGTTTTGGCTTCCATCTACATAGAAAGAAGAATCTTGGCTGTCGCGTATTTCATGTCGTGTTCTTTGGTGTAAATGCACATTGATCCAGAAATCGCACAGTGTATGTGTCAGAGCTGGCTCCTGGTCCCAGCTCACAAAGGACCAACGCTAGCCGGTAGTAAAGTATCAAAGTCTTTATTGAAGAATAGTTTCCATTTCCAAGCCTCAGCGTCCCAGCTCTACGTCTGGAGTCTAGACCGGCGAAGCTCCGTCTGAGTCTCCGCCCCCTGTACACCAGTTTAAGACTCTAATCTTACTCCACCTCTTCCTTCTCTCTCTCTTCCTCTGGGTCCTACTACCCCCCGGGGTCTCCTCCCTCCTGGACTCTTCCGACGCAGACGTTGACCCCTCTGACTCCTCCCCCTCTCTTCGGCGGGCTTTAGGACCTGGCTCCCTACCCGGGCTGCCCACCGTGCTGCCCTCCTGTACATTTGAACTTGGCGCGCGCGCGCGTTTAACTTTCCTGATGACCGTTTCCTCGCTCCCTGACGAGGGTGTGGTCACTCCTGCCTCACGTTCTCCCGCTGCCCGCGCGCCACCTGATCCCGATGCCTGGGACTCCTCCCCCCTACTGCACTCTGGGGGGGACGCTGGTCCGGATTTCCAGCTGCTACTCTCTGAGTCCCCTCTGGCCCCTTCTTCCCGAGGTGTCCCCCTGGGCACTCCCCTTGCCCTGACTATGGGGGCCCCTTTCTGTGACTCCTCCGAGTCACTGGAGAGACTCAGAGACCTCGGACTGCTGTCCTCGCTGACATTTCCTTCGGACTCTTCCCCCTCGCTCTCCACTTCCTCCCTCTCCTGTGACTCTGCTCCTGAACCCCTGACATCCATCCCCCCCTCAAAGCCCCCCGTTCCCCCCTCCCCCTCCTCCGGCGGGGGTGCTGGGTGCTCCGTCGTTGTGGAGGTGAATGGCGGATACAGTTCGTCCCCCGTGGCGTGCATCCATCCGGATAAGTCCGGCTCGTCCTCCTTGTCTTCGCCGACCTCGATCTCCTCTGCTTCCATCTCCGTGCCGCCATGCTCGAACCCAACGTCCTCCCCCAGCATGTCCATGTCCATCTCACCCTCCGTCTCCTCTGGGTCCTTTGCCTGCCAAGGGCCCCTCAGCCACCTCCTGCTCCACCGCTCCTCTCCTCGATCGTCCCACCAAAACGAGCGGTCTGAGGCAAACCCCGAGGGCGAGCCCTCCGGAGAACGTGTTTCCGTTGCTGGTTCCTCGTCCGAGGTGAACCCCTGGAAGGTGCTGGTAGAAAGCGTGGGTGTGAAAAGCCAGTCGTCGAAATACTCGGCTGGCATGGGCCTGTGTGGGAACAAGGCATGAAACTCCTCCTTGAGAAGAGGCTCGTTCAGGGCATAGTCCGGCACCCAACGGTTGGCGCTGGCCGGGGTACCTTCACTGGCGAGAAAGTATTCTACTCCCTCTTCCCCCCATCTCGAGTCTAAAATCTCTGTGACCTGGTTGATGGGTTCCCTTCTTGGCGACTCCCTCCTTGGAGGGGTCTCCCCATACGGGTCTGGTGCCATGTCCTGCGCCTGAAATCGGTGAGGTGCTTTGTAGGGTGTGAGCACCGACCTATGGAATACTGGGTGCATTCTGGATCCCTCCGGAAGTGTCAACCGGAAAGCCACCGGATTGATCCGTGCTTCAACTTGGTAAGGTCCTAGCTGCTTATGTCCGAGTTTCTTCTTAGCTAGTGATCTGGTCGGCACTGCGTGGGCTGCTAACCACACCCAGTCTCCCACCTTTATGTCCTCCCCAACCCTTCTGTGCTTGTCAGCCTGCAGTTTGTATGCGTGCTTTGCAAGCTCTAACTGCCTCCTAAGCTGTTCGTGAACCTCCTGCAATTCTGCCGCCAAGACTTCCGCTGCCTGTGGTTCCCCCTCCCCCAGTCTCTCCAATCCCGGGAAGGTTCTGGGATGCCTCCCGTTGTTGGCGAAGAACGGTGTCACCCCCGTGGACACGTGCTTCGTGTTGTTGTAGGCGAACTCAGCGAGCGGCAGGTAGTCCACCCATGTTGCCGGCTGCTGATTTGCATAGCATCTCAGGTACTGCTGCATGATGGCGTTGACGCGCTCCGCTTGGCCGTTGGTCTGCGGGTGTCTCGCCGACGCTAGGTTGATCTTGACGTTCAGGAAACCCATCAGCTTCTGCCAGAAGTTCGAAATGAACTGGCGCCCCCTGTCGGACAAGATAGACCGTGGCAGACCGTGCACCCTAAAGACGTGGTCTATGAACAGTTTGGCGGTCTGTTCTGCCGTGGCCACCTTCGCCCATGGAATGAAGTGGGCCATTTTAGTGAACATGTCCACCACCACTAGCACTGCCGTTTTACCCCTTGAGCTGGGTAAATCCGTGACAAAGTCCAGGGCCACCCTCTCCCAGGGTTCGCTCGGGGTCTGCAGCGGTTCGAGCAGTCCCGCCGGAGGTTTGTGCACTGACTTGGCCCTTTGGCAGGTGTCGCACCTCGAGACGTACTCCGCGACTTCCCCCCGCATCTTGGGCCACCAAAAATCTCTGGCAACTAGTTCTGCCGTCTTCTCCTTGCCAAAGTGCCCGGCGGTGGGTGCGTCGTGCAACTGCTGCAGTACTTTTGCACGGAGGTCATCTCCCGGTACATAGAGTGCTCCTCTGCCCATGAGCAATCCGTCGCGTATCTGGAACTCGTCGTCCTTCACCGTGCCCTTGTGCACCTCCTCCATCTTGGCTTGTGCGAAGGGGTCCTCCTGCAGTGCTCAACGGACCGCCTCCAGGTCCACGGTTGCTGAAGCGCACACCCACGCTTTCGGAGCGAAAATGTGTTTGGCCGCTGCTGGTGCCGCCTCTTCGAGGTATTGCGGCTTTCTGGACAGTGCATCCGCCATGATGTTGTTTTCGCCTGGGATGTATTCTATCCTGAAGTCGAAATCCGCAAAGAATTCCGCCCATCTGATGTGCCGCTGGTTCAGGAACCTTGCCGTGCGCCAGTACTCCAGGTTCTTATGATCCGTGCGAACCTGCACGGTGTGTTTGGCCCCGACGAGGAAGTGCCGCCACGCCTTGAATGCTGCATGAATGGCCAGCAACTCCCTGTCCCAGATGGTGTAGTTCTGCTCCGACTTGCTGAGCTTCCTAGAGTAGAAGGCACACGGTCTCCAGTCCCCATGCGGGTCCTCCTGCAACAGTACGGCGCCCACGGCTCTGTCTGAGGCGTCTGTTTCAACCCTCATCGGTTTCCCGGGATTCACATGCAGTAGCTGCCCTTCCGACGAGAAGAGACGCTTAAGGTTCTGGAAGGACTGCTCCGCTTGCTCCGTCCAGATGAACTTCTTCTTCTTGGAGCTGAG
The DNA here is from genome assembly GCF_965153285.1 of Podarcis tiliguerta. Classification (NCBI taxonomy): domain Eukaryota; kingdom Metazoa; phylum Chordata; class Lepidosauria; order Squamata; family Lacertidae; genus Podarcis; species Podarcis tiliguerta. The sequence goes on along the minus strand of NW_028148634.1, from coordinate 42,111 downwards.
CGTGTCGGTAATGGCCGCCGTCTGCATCGCGAACCCCTTGATGAACTTGCGGTAAAAGTTGGCGAACCCCACAAACCGCTGGACCTCCTTCCGATTGCGCGGGCTCTTCCAGTCCAACACTGCGCGAACCTTGGCGCTGTCCATGGCGAGCCCCTTGTCCGACAGCTTGTAGCCCAGGAAATCCACCTCCTTCCTGTCGAACTGGCACTTCTCCAGCTTGGCGTACAGCCGATGCTCCTGCAGTCTCTGCAGAACTTCCTTGACGTCTCCTTCGTGGGTCTCCTCAGATTCTGAGAATATCAGGATGTCGTCCAAGAAGCAGACGCATTTCTTGTAGAGGAGACCCGCCAGGACGTGATGCATGAAGGCTTGAAAACAGTGAGCGCCATTTTGTAAACCGAAGGGCATAACTCTGTATTCATATGTGCCCAGGGGCGTGAACATGGCAGTCTTCCACTCGTCTCCTTCCCGTATGCGAATCAGGTTGTACGCCCCTCGCAGATCCAATTTTGTAAAAACGCGTCCTTTCCTCACCGTTGCCAGCAGGTCGTCTATTTTGGGCATGGGAAAGGCCGTGGGCTTGGTCTTGGAATTTAAGAGCCTGAAATCAACTACAAGCCTCTTTTGGGGCGTGTCCTTTTTCTTCACAAAGAATACAGGACTGCCCCCCGCTGCCTTCGACTCCCGGATGAAACCGCGCTTCAAGTTGAGGTCTATGAACTCCTTGAGCTCCTGCAGCTCGTCCTCAGACATGGAATACAGTTTTCCGGCTGGCAGCGTCGCTCCTGGCAGGAGGTCAATCTTGCAGTCATAGGGCCTGTGGGGAGGCAGCTTGTCCGCTTCTTTCTCGCAGAAAACTTCCAAAAACGCTGCGAACTTGCGCGGCACTGCTTGCAGCGTGCCTAATTGTAGCTGCGGGTCGTCCCCTCCTTCTTCCGGGCTAGGAAGGATGCAATGTTCCGCGCAATAGGAGGAGCCGAAGGTCAGTTGGCGCTGGTACCACGCCAATGCTGGGCTGTGCCTGTGCAGCCAACTCATGCCCAAGACTACCGGCGTATCCGACAGGTGGGTGACATTGAAGCTGATGACTTCTTGGTGATTTCCAATCCGCATCACCATTGGCTGCGTTTGTTGCACCACCTGCCCCCCTAACAAGTCTCTGCCATCCACCGTGACCACGTTCAGGGGCAGCGTGGCTGGTAGCAGTGGTATATTGTGCTGCTGAATGAATTCCAGTCCTATAAAGTCAGCGTTACTGCCGGAGTCAATGGTGATCGGCACCTCCAGAGTGCGTCCATTGGGCAGTTGGAGAGACGCTGTAAGCTGCACCACTGGTTTGGGTGGGAGGGGGTCTGTGGGTTGCAAAAGTGCTGGGGATTGCTTCATTGACTTGTCTGGCTGGACCCCAGTGCCTCTTCCTCCAGCCAGACTCCGTCGTTTAACTGTTGCTGTGTTTTCAATTGAGTTGCTTCTGTGACTGTTGCCGAGGCTGCAGTGTGCTTGTGGAGCCTCTGGGGACACTCTTTCGCCATGTGTTGAGCACTGTCGCAGATGTAGCACTTCCTGTTCCCTCTAGGAGGCTTCGTTTTGGCTGCTCCCGGTGTTAGGGCTCTGGTAGCTGACTGAGCCCTGGCACCTCCGATCTCCATCGGTTCTTCTCCCCCTCCCTGCGAGGGTGTGGAGTGCGCACGCGCTGCTTCTCTGGGAGAGAAGGGAGGTGCTCTGGCTGGTGCCCTTCCCCAACGTCCTTCTTCCCTGTTGCAAGGACGTTCCTCCAGATGCACCCCGATTTCCAGAGCCCTCTGGACTACTTGCTGGGTGCTCCTTGGCCTCTCCCCCCTTCCAATCTCCGCTTTTACATCTGCATTCAAGCCCTCCCAGAAGAGGTCTCTCACTGGCTCAGAATCTTTTTGCCATCCCAGTGCATGAACTAGTCCGAAAAAGCGTGCATGGTATTGCCTCACGCTGGCTTTGCCCTGTTTAAGTCCATGTATGTCCCTCCGGGCAATGTCGATGTCTATCTTTGATAAAAAACACGAATCCATTGCTTTAATGAAAGCCTTCGCATCTTGGAGCGCCGGATCATTATCTCTCCACAAATTCCTCAGCCACGTTTTGGCCTCCCCATGCAAATGGGACAAGATAAACCCCACTTTCTCTCTTTCATCTCTAAAGTCTTTGTCAAGCAGATCCAGCGCAAACAGCAGGTCTGCTCTGAAGTTGGGGCACTGCTGTAGACTCCCGTCAAAATGAGATACAAGGCTGCCTCCCCTTCTCCCCAAGCAAATGCCCTCTGCTCTGGGTCCCGGTTGCCCCTGTTTAGAAAGCACGTCCAACCTGACTTGGAGATCCCGGCAGGCGTTAACCATTTCCTCCTCTCTTTTCCTGGATGCAAGTACCTCGGTGCTGAGTTGTGTCACCGCTTCTTGCAGGGCTGTTAGTTGCTCTTCTGTAGTCATCTTGCCTGAGTTTTGTGAGCTCTGGAAGCACCCCTCTTCTTCCCTCGCTGCGTCGACTCACGTGGCGAGGTTCTTGGTGCCAAAATTGAGGAGACGGAGCTTACTGTCAGGGCTGGCTCCGGGTCCCAGCTCACCAAGGACCAACGCTAGCCGGTAGTAACATATCAAAGACTTTATTGAAGAATAGTTTCCATTCCAAAGCCTCAGCGTCCCAGCTCTACATCTGGACTCTAGACCGGCGAAGCTCCGTCTGAGTCTTCCCCCCCTGCGCACCAGTTTAAGACTCTAATCTTACTCCACCTCTTCCTTCTCTCTCTCTTCCTCTGGGTCCTACTACCCCCTGGGGTCTCCTCCCTCCTGGACTCTTCTGAGGCAGACGTTGACCCCTCTGACTCCTCCCCCTCTCTTCGGCGGGCTTTAGGACCTGGCTCCCTACCCGGGCTGCCCACCTTGCCGCCCTCCTGTACATTTGAACTTGGCGCACGCGCGCGTTTAACTTTCCTGATGACCGTTTCCTCGCTCCCTGACGAGGGTGTGGTCCCTCCTGCCTCCCGTTCTCCCGCTGCCCGCGCGCCCCCTGATCCCGATGCCTGGGACTCCTCCCCCCTACTGCGCTCTGGGGGGGACGCTGGTCCGGATTTCCAGCTGCTACTCTCTGAGTCCCCTCTGGCCCCTTCTTCTCGAGGTGCCCCCCTGGGCACTCCCCTTGCCCTGACTAAGGGGGCCCCTTTCTGTGAATCTTCCGAGTCACTGGAGAGACTCAGAGACCTCGGACTGCTGTCCTCGCTGACATTTCCTTCGGACTCTTCCCCCTCGCTCTCCACTTCCTCCCTCTCCTGTGACTCTGCTCCTGAACCCCTGACACAACCAAAGCAAAAAGGCCTTGTGGGTTCCATCTGCACTAAAAAAAGATGATAAAGCTCTGATTGGGCTTATTTGAAATTGGTGATTTCATGTCGTGTTCTTTGGTGTTAATGCATATTGACCCAGAAATCGCAAAGTGTGTGTATTGAAACCAAAATATCAAAACACCGTCTTTTCCCATCCATATGAGAAGAAAGAAGACGAATGAGCTTTAAGTGTGCTTATTTCAATTCGCATGGTGTTTTTTTTGGGTGTGCACCAGCATCACCCCCATCCAAAGCCAAAAGGTATTTTGGGTTCCATCTACATAAAAAGAAGATGATAAGCCTCTGATTGGGCGTATTTCAAATTGGTGTTTTTGGGGTTAGAATGCACATTCACCCAAAAATTGCAGTGACATGTTTGTTATCAGCCCAAATCAAGCATAGGTGTTTTGGTTCCATCTCAATAGAAAGAGGACGAATAAGCAAGGATTGTTCTTTCGGTGTTCATTCACTCAGAAATAGCAAAGTGAAGCGTAATAAGCTTAAACAAAGCCAAACAGGTTGTTTTGGGTTCCAGCTACATAGAAAGAAGAATCTTGGTGTCAGAGCTGGCTCCGGGTCCCAGCTCACCAAGGACCAACGCTAGCCGATAGTACAGTATCAAAGTCTTTATTGAAGAATAGTCTCCATTTACAAGTCTCAGCGTCCCAGCTCTACGTCTGGACTTTAGACCGGCGAAGCTCTGTCTGGGTCTCCGCCCCCTGTGCACCAGCTTAAGACTCTAATCTTACTCCACCTCTTCCTTCTCTCTCTCTTCCTCTGGGTCTTACTACCCCCCGGGGTCTCATTCCTCCTGGACTCTTCTGACGCAGAGCTTGACCCCTCTGACTCCTCCCCCTCTCTTCGGCGGGCTTTAGGACCTGGCTCCCTACCCGGGCTGCCCACCTTGCCGCCCTCCTGTACATTTGAACTTGGCGCACGCGCGCGTTTAACTTTCCTGATGACCGTTTCCTCGCTCCCTGACGAGGGTGTGGTCCCTCCTGCCTCCCGTTCTCCCGCTGCCCGCGCGCCCCCTGATCCCGATGCCTGGGACTCCTCCCCCCTACTGCGCTCTGGGGGGGACGCTGGTCCGGATTTCCAGCTGCTACTCTCTGAGTCCCCTCTGGCCCCTTCTTCTCGAGGTGCCCCCCTGGGCACTCCCCTTGCCCTGACTAAGGGGGCCCCTTTCTGTGAATCTTCCGAGTCACTGGAGAGACTCAGAGACCTCGGACTGCTGTCCTCGCTGACATTTCCTTCGGACTCTTCCCCCTCGCTCTCCACTTCCTCCCTCTCCTGTGACTCTGCTCCTGAACCCCTGACACAACCAAAGCAAAAAGGCCTTGTGGGTTCCATCTGCACTAAAAAAAGATGATAAAGCTCTGATTGGGCTTATTTGAAATTGGTGATTTCATGTCGTGTTCTTTGGTGTTAATGCATATTGACCCAGAAATCGCAAAGTGTGTGTATTGAAACCAAAATATCAAAACACCGTCTTTTCCCATCCATATGAGAAGAAAGAAGACGAATGAGCTTTAAGTGTGCTTATTTCAATTCGCATGGTGTTTTTTTTGGGTGTGCACCAGCATCACCCCCATCCAAAGCCAAAAGGTATTTTGGGTTCCATCTACATAAAAAGAAGATGATAAGCCTCTGATTGGGCGTATTTCAAATTGGTGTTTTTGGGGTTAGAATGCACATTCACCCAAAAATTGCAGTGACATGTTTGTTATCAGCCCAAATCAAGCATAGGTGTTTTGGTTCCATCTCAATAGAAAGAGGACGAATAAGCAAGGATTGTTCTTTCGGTGTTCATTCACTCAGAAATAGCAAAGTGAAGCGTAATAAGCTTAAACAAAGCCAAACAGGTTGTTTTGGGTTCCAGCTACATAGAAAGAAGAATCTTGGTGTCAGAGCTGGCTCCGGGTCCCAGCTCACCAAGGACCAACGCTAGCCGATAGTACAGTATCAAAGTCTTTATTGAAGAATAGTCTCCATTTACAAGTCTCAGCGTCCCAGCTCTACGTCTGGACTTTAGACCGGCGAAGCTCTGTCTGGGTCTCCGCCCCCTGTGCACCAGCTTAAGACTCTAATCTTACTCCACCTCTTCCTTCTCTCTCTCTTCCTCTGGGTCTTACTACCCCCCGGGGTCTCATTCCTCCTGGACTCTTCTGACGCAGAGCTTGACCCCTCTGACTCCTCCCCCTCTCTTCGGCGGGCTTTAGGACCTGGCTCCCTACCCGGGCTGCCCACCTTGCCGCCCTCCTGTACATTTGAACTTGGCGCGCGCGCGCGTTTAACTTTCCGGATGACCGTTTCCTCGCTCCCTGACGAGGGTGTGGTCACTCCTGCCTCACGTTCTCCCTCTGCCTGCGCGCTCCCTGATCCCGATGCCTTGGACTCCTCCCCCCTACTGCACTCTGGGGGGGACGCTGGTCCGGATTTCCAGCTGCTACTCTCTGAGTCCCCTCTGGCCCCTTCTTCCCGAGGTGTCCCCCTGGGCACTCCCCTTGCCCTGACCATGGGGGCCCCTTTCTGTGAATCCTCCGAGTCACTGGAGAGACTCAGAGACCTCGGACTACTGTCGTCGCTGACATTTCCTTCAGACTCCTCCCCCTCGCTCTCCGTTTCCTCCCTCTCCTGTGACTCTGCTCCTGAACCCCTGACATCCATCCCCCCCTCGAAGCCCCCCCTTCCCCCCTCCCCTTCCTCCGGCGGGGGTGCTGGGTGCTCCGTCGTTGTGGGGGTGAATGGTGGATACAGTTCGTCCCCCGTGGCGTGCATCCAGTTAGAGAAATCCGGCTCGTCCTCCGTGTCTTCGCCGACCTCGTTCTCCTCTGCTTCCATCTCCGTGCCGCCATGCTCGAACCCAACGTCCTCCCCCATCACGTCCATGTCCCTCTCACCCTCGTTCCCCTCTGGGTCCGTTGCCTGCCAAGGGCCCCTCAGCCACCTCTCCTCTCCTCGATTGTCCCACCAAAACGAGCGGTCTGAGGCAAACCCCGAGGGCGAGCCCTCCGGTGAACGTGTTTCTAATGCTGGTTCTTCGTCCGAGGTGAATCCCTGGAACGTGCTGGTAGAAAGCGTGGGTGTGAAAAGCCAGTCGTCGAAATACTCGGCTGGCATGGGCCTGTGTGGGAACAAGGCATGAAACTCCTCTTTGAGGAGAGGCTCGTCCAGGGCATAGTCCGGCACCCAACTGTTGGCGCTGGCCGGGGTACCTTCCCTTGCGAGAAAATATTCTACTCCCTCTTCCCCCCATCTCGAGTCCAAAATCTCTGTGACCTGGTTGATGGGTTCCCTTCTTGGCGACTCCCTCCTTGGGGGGATCTCCCTATACTGGTCTGGTGCCGTGCCCTGCGCCTGAAATCGGTGAGGTGCTTTGTAGGGCGTGAGCACCGACCTATGGAATACTGGGTGCATTCGGGATCCTTCCGGAAGTGTCAACCGGAAGGCCACCGGATTGATCTGTGCCTCAACTGGGTAAGGTCCTAGCTGCTTATGTCCGAGTTTCTTCTTAGCTAAGGATCTGGTCGGCACTGCGTGGGCCGCTAACCACACCCAGTCTCCCACCTGTATGTCTTCACCAACCCTCCTGTGCTTGTCAGCCTGCAGTTTGTATGCGTGCTTTGCAAGCTCTAACTGCCTCCTAAGCTGCTCGTGGACTTCCTGCAATTCCGCCGCCAAGACTTCCGCTGCCTGTGGCTCCCCCTCCCCCAGTCTCTCTAATCCCGGGAAGGTTCTGGGATGCCTCCCGTTGTTGGCGAAGAACGGCGTCACCCCTGTGGACACGTGCTTCGTGTTGTTGTAAGCGAACTCAGCGAGCGGCAGGTAGTCCACCCATGTCGTCGGCTGTTGATTTGCATAGCATCTCAGGTACTGCTGCATGATGGCGTTGACGCGCTCCGCTTGTCCGTTGGTCTGCGGGTGTCTCGCCGACGCTAGGTTGATCTTGACGTTCAGGAAACCCATCAGCTTCTGCCAGAAGCTCGAAATGAACTGGCGCCCCCTGTCGGACAAGATAGACCGTGGCAGTCCGTGCACTCTGAAGACGTGGTCTATGAACAGTTTGGCGGTCTGTTCTGCCGTGGCCACCTTCGCGCACGGAATGAAGTGGGCCATTTTAGTGAACATGTCCACCACCACTAGCACTGCCGTTTTACCCCTTGAGCTGGGTAAATCCGTGACAAAGTCCAGGGCCACCCTCTCCCACGGTTCGCTCGGAGTCTGCAGCGGTTCGAGCAGTCCCGCCGGAGGTTTGTGCACTGACTTGGCCCTTTGGCAGGTGTCGCACCTCGAGACGTACTCCGCGACTTCCCCCCGCATCTTGGGCCACCAAAAATCTCTGGCAACTAGTTCTGCCGTCTTCTCTTTGCCAAAGTGCCCGGCGGTGGGTGCGTCGTGTAACTGCTGCAGTACTTTCGCCCGGAGGTCGTCTCCCGGTACATAGAGTGCTCCTCTGCGGATGAGCAATCCGTCTCGTACTTGGAACTCGTCGTCCTTCACCGTGCCCTTGTGCACCTCCTCCATCTTGGCTTGTGCAAAGGGGTCCCCCTGCAGTGCTCGACGGACCGCCTCCAAGTCCACGGTTGCTGAAGCGCACGCCCACGCTTTCGGAGCGAAAATGTGCTTGGCCGCTGCTGGTGCCGCCTCTTCGAGGTATTGCGGCTTCCTGGACAGTGCATCCGCCATGATGTTGTTGTCGCCTGGGATGTATTCTATCCTGAAGTCGAAATCCGCAAAAAATTCCGCCCATCTGATGTGCCGCTGGTTCAGGAACCTTGCCGTGCGCCAGTACTCCAGGTTCTTATGATCCGTGCGAACCTGCACGGTGTGCTTGGCCCCGACGAGGAAGTGCCGCCACGCCTTGAATGCTGCATGAATGGCCAGCAACTCCCTGTCCCAGATGGTGTAGTTTTGCTCCGACTTGCTGAGCTTCCTAGAGTAGAAGGCACACGGTCTCCAGTCCCCATGCGGGTCCTCCTGCAACAGTACGGCGCCCACGGCTCTGTCTGAGGCGTCTGTTTCAACCCTCATCGGTTTGCTGGGATTCACATGCAGTAGCTGCCCTTCGGACGAGAAGAGACGCTTAAGGTTCTGAAAGGACTGCTCCGCTTGCTCCGTCCAGATGAACTTCTTCTTCTTAGAGCTGAGCGTGTCAGTAATGGCCGCCGTCTGCATCGCGAACCCCTTGATGAACTTGCGGTAAAAGTTGGCGAACCCCACAAACCGCTGGACCTCCTTCCGATTGCGCGGGCTCTTCCAGTCCAACACTGCGCGAACCTTGGCGCTGTCCATGGCAAGCCCCTTGTCCGACAGCTTGTAGCCCAGGAAATCCACCTCCTTCCTGTCGAACTGGCACTTCTCCAGCTTGGCATACAGCCGATGCTCCTGCAGTCTCTGCAGAACTTCCTTGACGTCACCTTCGTGGGTCTCCTCAGATTCTGAGAATATCAGGATGTCGTCCAAGAAGCAGACGCATGTCTTGTAGAGGAGACCCGCCAGGACGTGATGCATGAAGGCTTGAAAACAGTGGGCGCCATTTTGTAAACCGAAGGGCATAACTCTGTATTCATATGTGCCCAGGGGCGTGAACATGGCAGTCTTCCACTCGTCTCCTTCCCGTATGCGAATCAGGTTGTACGCCCCTCGCAGATCCAATTTTGTAAAAACGCGTCCTTTCCTCACCGTTGCCAGCAGGTCATCTATCTTGGGCATGGGAAAGGCCGCGGGCTTGGTCTTTGAATTTAAGAGCCTGATGTCCACCACAAGTCTTTTTTGGGGCGTGTCCCTTTTCTTCACAAAGAATACAGGACTGCCCCCCGCTGCCTTCGACTCCCGGATGAAACCGCGCTTCAAGTTGAGGTCTATGAACTCCTTGAGCTCCTGCAGCTCGTCCTCAGACATGGAATACAGTTTCCCGGCTGGCAGCGTCGCTCCTGGCAGGAGGTCAATCTTGCAGTCATAGGACCTGTGGGGAGGCAGCTTGTCCGCTTCCTTCTCGCAGAAAACCTCCAAAAACGCTGCGTACTTGCGCGGCACTGCTTGCAGCGTGCCTAATTGTAGCTGCGGGTCGTCCCCTCCTTCTTCCGGGCTAGGAAGGATGCAATGTTCTGCGCAATAGGAGGAGCCGAAGGTCAGTTGGCGCTGGTACCACGCCAATGCTGGGCTGTGCCTGTGCAGCCAACTCATGCCCAGGACTACAGGCGTGTCCGACAGGTGGGTGACATTAAAGCTGATGACTTCTCGGTGATTTCCAATCCGCATCACCATTGGTTGCGTTTGTTGCACCACCTGCCCCCCTAACAAGTCTCTGCCATCCACCGTGACAACGTTCAGGGGCAGTGTGGCTGGTAGCAGTGGTATATTGTGCTGCTGAATGAATTCCAGTCCTATAAAGTCAGCGTTGCTGCCGGAGTCAATGGTGATCGGCACCTCCAGAGTGCGTCCATTGGGCAGTTGGAGAGACGCTGTAAGCTGCACCACTGGTTTGGGTGGGAGGGGGTCTGTGGGTTGCAAAAGTGCTGGGGATTGTTTCATTGACTTGTCTGGCTGGACCCCAGTGCCTCTTCCTCCAGCCAGACTCTGTCGTTTAACTGTTGCTGCGGTTTCAATTGAGCTGCTTCTGCGACTGTTGCCGAGGCTGCAGTGTGCTTGTGGAGCCTCTGGGGACACTCTTTCGCCATGTGTTGAGCACTGTCGCAGATGTAGCACTTCCTGTTCCCTCTAGGAGGCTTCGTTTTGGCTGCTCCCGGTGTTAGGGCTCTGTTAGCTGACTGAGCCCTGGCACCTCCGATCTCCATCGGCTCTTCTCCCCCTCCCTGCGAGGGTGTGGAGTGCGCACGCGCTGCTTCTCTGGGAAAGAAGGGAGGTGCTCTGGCTGGTGCCCTTCCCCAACGCCCTTCTTCCCTGTTCCAAGGACGTTCTTCCAGATGCACCCCGATTTCCAGAGCCCTCTGGACTACCTGCTGGGTGCTCCTTGGTCTCTCCCCTCTTCCAATCTCCGCTTTTACATCTGCATTCAACCCCTCCCAAAAGAGGTCTCTGACTGGCGCAGAATCTTTTTCCCACCCCAGGGCATGAACCAATCCGAAAAAGCGTGTATGGTACTGCCGCACGCTGGCTTTGCCTTGTTTAAGTCCATGTATGTCCCTCCTGGCAATATCGACGTCTACCTTTGATAAAAAACATGAGTCCATTGCTTTAATAAAAGCCTTCGCATCTTGGAGCGCTGGATCATTGTCCCTCCATAGATTCCTCAGCCACGTTTTGGCTTCCCCATGCAAATGGGACAAGATAAACCCCACTCTCTCTCTCTCATCTCTAAAGTCTTTGTCAAGTAGATCCAGCGCAAACAGCAGGTCTGCTCTGAAGTTGGGGTACTGCTGCAAACTCCCGTCGAAATGCGATACAAGGCTGCCTCCCCTTCTCCCCAAGCCAATGCCTTCTGCCTTGGATCCCGTTTGCCCCTGTTTAGAAAGCACGTCCAACCTGACCTGGAGATCCCGGCAGGAGGTAACCATTTCCTCCTCTCTCTTCCTGGATGCAATTACCTCCGTGCTGAGTTGTGTCACCGCTTCTTGCAGGGCTTTTATCTGCTCTTCCGTCGTCATCTTGCCTGAGTTTTGTGAGCTCTGTAAGCACCCCTCCTCTGTCCTCGCTGCGTCGACTCACGTGGCGAGGTTCTTGGTGCCAAAACTTTAAAAATGAGACAGAGCTTACTGTCAGAGCTGGCTCCGGGTCCCAGCTCACCAAGGACCAACGCTAGCCGATAGTACAGTATCAAAGTCTTTATTGAAGAATAGTCTCCATTTACAAGTCTCAGCGTCCCAGCTCTACGTCTGGACTTTAGACCGGCGAAGCTCTGTCTGGGTCTCCGCCCCCTGTGCACCAGCTTAAGACTCTAATCTTACTCCACCTCTTCCTTCTCTCTCTCTTCCTCTGGGTCTTACTACCCCCCGGGGTCTCATTCCTCCTGGACTCTTCTGACGCAGAGCTTGACCCCTCTGACTCCTCCCCCTCTCTTCGGCGGGCTTTAGGACCTGGCTCCCTACCCGGGCTGCCCACCTTGCCGCCCTCCTGTACATTTGAACTTGGCGCGCGCGCGCGTTTAACTTTCCGGATGACCGTTTCCTCGCTCCCTGACGAGGGTGTGGTCACTCCTGCCTCACGTTCTCCCTCTGCCTGCGCGCTCCCTGATCCCGATGCCTTGGACTCCTCCCCCCTACTGCACTCTGGGGGGGACGCTGGTCCGGATTTCCAGCTGCTACTCTCTGAGTCCCCTCTGGCCCCTTCTTCCCGAGGTGTCCCCCTGGGCACTCCCCTTGCCCTGACCATGGGGGCCCCTTTCTGTGAATCCTCCGAGTCACTGGAGAGACTCAGAGACCTCGGACTACTGTCGTCGCTGACATTTCCTTCAGACTCCTCCCCCTCGCTCTCCGTTTCCTCCCTCTCCTGTGACTCTGCTCCTGAACCCCTGACACTTGGATATCGCTTATTTCATGTTGTCAGGGGTTCAGGAGCAGAGGCACAGGATAAGGAGGAAATGGAGAGTGAAGGGGAGGAGTCCGAAGGAAATGTCAGCGATGACAGCGATCCGAGGTCTCTGAGTCTTTCCAGTGAATCGGACGATTCACAGAAAGGAGCTCCCATGGTCAGGGCAAGGGGAGTGCCCAGGGGGACACCTCGGGAAGAAGGGGGCAGAGGGGACTCAGAGAGTAGCAGTTGGAAATCAGGGCCCACGTCCCCCCCAGAGTGCAGTAGGGGGGAGGAGTCCCAGGCATCGGGATCAGGTGGAGCGCTGCCAGCGGGAGAACATGAGGCAGGATTGACCACACCTCCGTCGGGGAGTGAGGAAACAGTCATCAGGAAAGTTAAACGCGCGCGCGCGCCAAGTTCAAATGTACAGGAGGGAGGCACAGTGGGCAGCCCGGGAAGAGAGCCAGGTCCTAAAGCCCGCCGAAGAGAGCGGGAGGAGTCAGGGGGGTCGTCATCGTCAGCCTCAGAGGAATCCAGGGACACAGGGGCCCCGGAGGGCAGCAGGACCCAGAGGAGAAAGAAGAGGTGGAGTAAAGCTAGAGTCTTAAACTGGTGTACAGGGGGCGGAGACTCAGATGGAGCTTCGCCGGTCTAAAGTTTAGACGTAGTGCTGGAGCGCTGCGGCGTGGAAATGGAAACTGTACTTCAATAAAGATTTTTGTACATAAATACCAGCCAGCGTTGGTCCTCTGTGAGCTGGGACCAGGAGCCAGCCCTGACACATGTGTTCTTTGGTGTTAATGCACATTGATCCAAAAATCGCAGTGTGTGTAATGAGACCAAATAAAGCATAGGTGTTTTGGTTCCATCGCAATAGAAAGCTTGGAATGTTCCTTCGGTGTTCATTCACTCACAAATTGCAAAGCGAAGCGTAATAAGCTTAAACAAAGCCAAACAGGTTGTTTTGGGTTCCAGCTACATAGAAAGAAGAATCTTGGATATCGCTTATTTCATGTCGTGTTCTTTGGTGTTAAAGCACATTGACCCAGAAATCGCAAAGTGTGTGTATTGAGACCAAAATATCAAAACACCTCCTGTGACTCTGCTCCTGAACCCCTGACATCCGTCTTTTCCCTTCCATATGAATAGAAAGAAGACGAATAAGCTTTAATTGTGCTTATTTCAATTCACATGGTGTTTTTTGGGTGTGCACCAGAATCACCCCCAACCAAAGCAAAAAGTCATTTTGGCTTCCATCTACATAAAAAGAAGATGATAAAGCTCAGATTGGGCTTATTTCAAATTGGTATTTTAGGGGTTAGAATGCACATTCACCCAAAAAACACAGTGAGATGTTTGTTATCAGCCCAAATCAAGCATAGGTGTTTTGGGTCAATCTCAATAGAAAGAGGACAAATAAGCTTTGATTTTTCTTTCGGTGTTCATTCAGCCACAAATAGCATAACTGTCAGAGCTGGCTCCGGGTCCCAGCTCACCAAGGACCAACGCTAGCCGATAGTACAGTATCAAAGTCTTTATTGAAGAATAGTCTCCATTTACAAGTCTCAGCGTCCCAGCCCTACGTCTGGACTTTAGACCGGCGAAGCTCTGTCTGGATCTTCACCCCCTGTGCACCAGTTTAATACTCTAATCTTACTCCACCTCTTCCTTCTCTCTCTCTTCCTCTGGGTCTTACTACCCCCCGGGGTCTCATTCCTCCTGGACTCTTCCGACGCAGAGCTTGACCCCTCTGACTCCTCCCCCTCTCTTCGGCGGGCTTTAGGACCTGGCTCCCTACCCGGGCTGCCCACCTTGCCGCCCTCCTGTACATTTGAACTTGGCGCGCGCGCGCGTTTTACTTTCCGGATGACCGTTTCCTCGCTCCCTGACGAGGGTGTGGTCAGTCCTGCCTCACGTTCTCCCTCTGCCTGCGCGCTCCCTGATCCCGATGCCTTGGACTCCTCCCCCCTACTGCACTCTGGGGGGGACGCTGGCCCGGATTTCCAGCTGCTACTCTCTGAGTCCCCTCCTTCCCGAGGTGTCCCCCTGGGCACTCCCCTTGCCCTGACCATGGGGGCCCCTTTCTGTGAATCCTCCGAGTCACTGGAGAGGCTCAGAGACCTCGGACTACTGTCGCCGCTGACATTTCCTTCCGACTCCTCCCCCTCGCTCTCCGTTTCTTCCCTCTCCTGTGACTCTGCTCCTGAACCCCTGACAAGCGTCTTTTTGCTTCCTATGCATAGAAAGAAGACGAATAAGCTTTGATTGGGCTTATTTCAATTCGCATGTTGTTTTTTGGGTGTTCACCAGAATCAACCCAACCAAAGCAAAAAGGCCTTGTGGGTTCCATCTGCACTAAAAAAAGATGATAAAGCTCTGATTGGGCTTATTTCAAATTGGTGATTTCATGTCGTGTTCTTTGGTGTTAATGCATATTGACCCAGAAATCGCAAAGTGTGTGTATTGAAACCAAAATATCAAAACACCGTCTTTTCCCATCCATATGAGAAGAAAGAAGACGAATGAGCTTTAAGTGTGCTTATTTCAATTCGCATGGTGTTTTTTTTGGGTGTGCACCAGCATCACCCCCATCCAAAGCCAAAAGGTATTTTGGGTTCCATCTACATAAAAAGAAGATGATAAGCCTCTGATTGGGCTGGTTTCAAATTGATGTTTTTGGGGTTAGAATGCACATTCACCCAAAAATCGCAGTGACATGTTTGTTATCAGCATAGGTGTTATCAGCATAGGTGTTTTGGTTCCATCGCAAATGTCAGAGCTGGCTCCGGGTCCCAGCTCACCAAGGACCAACGCTAGCCGGTAGTACAGTATCAAAGTCTTTATTGAAGAATAGTCTCCATTTACAAGTCTCAGCGTCCCAGCTCTACGTCTGAGCTTTAGACCGGCGAAGCTCTATCTGGATCTCCGCCCCCTGTGCACCAGCTTAAAACTCTAATCTTACTCCACCTCCTCCTTCTCTCTCTCTTCCTCTGGGTCTTACTACCCCCCGGGGTCTCTTCCCTCCTGGACTCTTCTGACGCAGAGCTGGACCCCTCTGACTCCTCCCCCTTTCTTCGGCGTGCTTTAGGACCTGGCTCCCTACCCGGGCTGCCCACCTTGCCGCCCTCCTGTACATTTGAACTTGGCGCGCGCGCGCGTTTAACTTTCCTGATGACCGTTTCCTCGCTCCCTGACGAGGGTGTGGCCACTCCTGCCTCACGCTCTCCCTCTGCCTGCGCGCTCCCTGATCCCGATGCCTTGGACTCCTCCCCCCTACTGCACTCTGGGGGGGAAGCTGGTCCGGATTTCCAGCTGTTACTCTCTGAGTCCCCTCTGGCCCCTTCTTCCCGAGGTGTCCCCCTTGCCCTGACCATGGGTGCCCCTTTCTGTGAATCCTCCGAGTCACTGGAGAGACTCAGAGACCTCGGACTACTGTTGTCGCTGACATTTCCTTCCGACTCCTCCCCCTCGCTCTCCGTTTCCTGCCTCTCCTGTGACTCTTCTCCTGAACCCCTGACAACGCCCCTGGGCACATATGAATATAGAGTTATGCCCTTCGGTTTACAAAATGGCGCCCACTGTTTTCAAGCGTTCATGCATCACGTCCTGGCGGGTCTTCTCTACAAGAAATGCGTCTGCTTCTTAGACGACATCCTGATATTCTCAGAATCTGAGGAGACCCACGAGGGGGACGTCAAGGAGGTTCTGCAGCGACTGCAGGAGCATCGGCTATACGCAAAGCTGGAGAAGTGCCAGTTCGACAGGAAGGAGGTGGATTTCCTGGGCTACAAGCTGTCGGACAAGGGGCTCGCCATGGACAGCGCCAAGGTTCGCGCGGTGTTGGATTGGAAGAGCCCGCGCAATCGGAAGGAGGTCCAGCGGTTTGTGGGGTTCGCCAACTTTTACCGCAAGTTCATCAAGGGGTTCGCGATGCAGACGGCGGCCATTACCGACACGCTCAGCTCCAAGAAGAAGAAGTTCATCTGGACGGAGCAAGCGGAGCAGTCCTTCCAGAACCTCAAGCGTCTCTTCTCGTCCGAAGGGCAGCTACTGCATGTGAATCCCAGCAAACCGCTGAGGGTTGAGACGGACGCCTCAGACAGAGCCGTGGGCGCCGTACTGTTGCAGGAGGACCCGCATGGGGACTGGAGACCGTGTGCCTTCTACTCTAGGAAGCTCAGCAAGTCAGAGCAGAACTACACCATCTGGGACAGGGAGTTGCTGGCCATTCATGCAGCATTCAAGGCGTGGCGGCACTTCCTCATCGGGGCCAAACACACAGTGCAGGTTCGCACGGATCATAAGAACTTGGAGTACTGGCGCACGGCAAGGTTCCTGAACCAGCGGCACATCAGATGGGCGGAGTTCTTTGCGGATTTCGACTTCAGCATAGAATACATCCCAGGCGACAACAACATCATGGCAGATGCACTGTCCAGAAAGCCGCAATACCTCGAAGAAGCGGCGCCAGCAGCGGCCAAGCACATTTTCGCCCAGAAAGCGTGGGCGTGCGCTTCCGCAACCGTGGACCTGGAGGCGGTCCGTCGAGCACTGCAGGAGGACTCCTTCGCTCTAGCCAAGATGGAGGAGGTGCGCAAGGGCACGGTGAAAAACGACGAGTTCCAAATACGGGACGGATTGCTCATCCGCAGAGGAGCACTCTATGTACCGGGAGATGAGCTCCGCGCGAAAGTACTGCAGCAGTTGCACGACGCGCCAACCGCCGGGCACTTCGGCAAGGAGAAGACGGCGGAACTCGTTGCCAGAGATTTCTGGTGGCCCAAGATGAGGGGAGAAGTCGCGGAGTACGTCTCGAGGTGCGACACTTGCCAAAGGGCCAAGTCAGTGCACAAACCTCCGGCAGGACTGCTCGAACCGCTGCAGACCCCGAGCGAACCGTGGGAGAGGGTGGCACTGGACTTTGTCACGGATTTACCCAGCTCGAGGGGTAAAACGGCAGTGCTAGTGGTGGTGGACATGTTCACTAAAATGGCCCACTTCATTCCGTGCGCGAAGGTGGCCACGGCAGAACAGACCGCCAAACTGTTCATAGACCACGTCTTCAGGGTGCACGGACTGCCACGGTCTATCTTGTCCGACAGGGGGCGCCAGTTCATTTCGAGCTTCTGGCAGAAGCTGATGGGTTTCCTGAACGTCAAGATCAACCTAGCGTCGGCGAGACACCCGCAGACCAACGGACAAGCGGAGCGCGTCAACGCCATCATGCAGCAGTACCTGAGATGCTATGCAAATCAACAGCCGACGACATGGGTGGACTACCTGCCGCTCGCTGAGTTCGCTTACAACAACACGAAGCACGTGTCCACAGGGGTGACGCCGTTCTTCGCCAACAACGGGAGGCATCCCAGAACCTTCCCGGGATTAGAGAAACTGGGGGAGGGGGAGCCACAGGCAGCGGAAGTCTTGGCGGCGGAATTGCAGGAAGTTCAAGAGCAGCTTAGGAGGCAATTAGAGCTTGCAAAGCACGCATACAAACTGCAGGCTGACAAGCACAGGAGGGTTGGTGAAGACATACAGGTGGGAGACTGGGTGTGGTTAGCGGCCCACGCAGTGCCGACCAGATCCTTAGCTAAGAAGAAACTCGGACATAAGCAACTAGGACCTTACCGAGTTGAAGCACAGATCAATCCGGTGGCCTTCCGGTTGACACTTCCGGAAGGATCCAGAATGCACCCAGTATTCCATAGGTCGGTGCTCACGCCCTACAAAGCACCTCACCGATTTCAGGCGCAGGGCACGGCACCAGACCCGTATAGGGAGGCCCCCCCAAGGAGGGAGTCGCCAAGAAGAGAACCCATCAACCAGGTCACAGAGATTTTGGACTCGAGATGGGGGGAAGAGGGAGTAGAATATTTTCTCGCACGGGAAGGTACCCCGGCCAGCGCCAACAGTTGGGTGCCGGACTATGCCCTGGACGAGCCTCTCCTCAAAGAGGAGTTTCATGCCTTGTTCCCACACAGGCCCATGCCAGCCGAGTATTTCGACGACTGGCTTTTCACACCCACGCTTTCTACCAGCACGTTCCAGGGATTCACATCGGACGAAGAACCAGCATTAGAAACACGTTCACCGGAGGGCTCGCCCTCGGGGTTTGCCTCAGACCGCTCGTTTTGGTGGGACAATCGAGGAGAGGAGAGGTGGCTGAGGGGCCCTTGGCGGGCAACGGACCCAGAGGGGAACGAGGGTGAGAGGGACATGGACGTGATGGGGGAGGACGTGGGGTTCGAGCATGGCGGCACAGAGATGGAAGCAGAGGAGAACGAGGTCGGCGAAGACACGGAGGACGAGCCGGATTTATCTAACTGGATGCACGCCACGGGGGACGAACTGTATCCACCATTTACCCCCACAACGATGGAGCACCCGGCACCCCCGCCGGAGGAAGGGGAGGGGGGAAGGGGGGGCTTCGAGGGGGGGATGGATGTCAGGGGTTCAGGAGAAGAGTCACAGGAGAGGCAGGAAACGGAGAGCGAGGGGGAGGAGTCGGAAGGAAATGTCAGCGACGACAGTAGTCCGAGGTCTCTGAGTCTCTCCAGTGACTCGGAGGATTCACAGAAAGGGGCCCCCATGGTCAGGGCAAGGGGGACACCTCGGGAAGAAGGGGCCAGAGGGGACTCAGAGAGTAACAGCTGGAAATCCGGACCAGCTTCCCCCCCAGAGTGCAGTAGGGGGGAGGAGTCCAAGGCATCGGGATCAGGGAGCGCGCAGGCAGAGGGAGAGCGTGAGGCAGGAGTGGCCACACCCTCGTCAGGGAGCGAGGAAACGGTCATCAGGAAAGTTAAACGCGCGCGCGCGCCAAGTTCAAATGTACAGGAGGGCGGCAAGGTGGGCAGCCCGGGTAGGGAGCCAGGTCCTAAAGCACGCCGAAGAGAGGGGGAGGAGTCAGAGGGGTCCAGCTCTGCGTCAGAAGAGTCCAGGAGGGAAGAGACCCCGGGGGGTAGTAAGACCCAGAGGAAGAGAGAGAGAAGGAGGAGGTGGAGTAAGATTAGAGTTTTAAGCTGGTGCACAGGGGGCGGAGATCCAGATAGAGCTTCGCCGGTCTAAAGCTCAGACGTAGAGCTGGGACGCTGAGACTTGTAAATGGAGACTATTCTTCAATAAAGACTTTGATACTGTACTACCGGCTAGCGTTGGTCCTTGGTGAGCTGGGACCCGGAGCCAGCTCTGACAGTATGTAATGAGACCAACATAAGAAAACACCGTCTTTTCGCTTCCATATTGTCAGGGGTTCAGGAGCAGAGTCACAGGAGAGGGAAGAAACGGAGAGCGAGGAGGAGGAGTCGGAAGGAAATGTCAGCGGCGACAGTAGTCCGAGGTCTCTGAGTCTCTCCAGTGACTCGGAGGATTCACAGAAAGGGGCCCCCATGGTCAGGGCAAGGGGAGTGCCCAGGGGGACACCTCGGGAAGAAGGGGCCAGAGGGGACTCAGAGAGTAGCAGCTGGAAATCCGGACCAGCGTCCCCCCCAGAGTGCAGTAGGGGGGAGGAGTCCAAGGCATCGGGATCAGGGAGCGCGCAGGCAGAGGGAGAACGTGAGGCAGGACTGACCACACCCTCGTCAGGGAGCGAGGAAACGGTCATCCGGAAAGGAAAACGCGCGCGCGCGCCAAGTTCAAATGTACAGGAGGGCGGCAAGGTGGGCAGCCCGGGTAGGGAGCCAGGTCCTAAAGCCCGCCGAAGAGAGGGGGAGGAGTCAGGGGGGTCAAGCTCTGCCTCGGAAGAGTCCAGGAGGACTGAGACCCCGGGGGGTAGTAAGACCCAGAGGAAGAGAGAGAGAAGGAAGAGGTGGAGTAAGATTAGAGTCTTAAGCTGGTGCAAAGGGGGTGGAGATCC
The DNA here is from genome assembly GCF_965153285.1 of Podarcis tiliguerta. Lineage (NCBI taxonomy): Eukaryota > Metazoa > Chordata > Lepidosauria > Squamata > Lacertidae > Podarcis > Podarcis tiliguerta. The sequence continues at coordinate 22,438 of NW_028148634.1, read as the reverse complement.
AGACAGAGCTTCGCCGGTCTAAAGTCCAGACGTAGGGCTGGGACGCTGAGACTTGTAAATGGAGACTATTCTTCAATAAAGACTTTGATACTGTACGATCGGCTAGCGTTGGTCCTTGGTGAGCTGGGACCCGGAGCCAGCTCTGACAGTAAGCTCTGTCTCCTTTTTAAAATTTTGGCACCAAGAACCTCGCCACGTGAGTCGACGCAGCGAGGACAGAGGAGGGGTGCTTACAGAGCTCACAAAACTCAGGCAAGATGACGACGGAAGAGCAGATAAAAGCCCTGCAAGAAGCGGTGACGCACCTCAGCACGGAGGTAATTGCATCCAGGAAAAGAGTGGAGGAAATGGTTACCTCCTGCCGGGATCTCCAGGCCAGGTTGGACTTGCTTTCTAAACAGGGGCAAACGGGATCCAAGGCAGAAGGCATTGGCTTGGGGAGAAGGGGAGGCAGCCTTGTATCGCATTTCGACGGGAGTTTGCAGCAGTACCCCAACTTCAGAGCAGACCTGCTGTTTGCGCTGGATCTCCTTGACAAAGACTTTAGAGATGAGAGAGAGAGAGTGGGGTTTATCTTGTCCCATTTGCATGGGGAAGCCAAAACGTGGCTGCGGAATCTATGGAGGGACAATGATCCAGCGCTCCAAGATGCGAAGGCTTTTATTAAAGCAATGGACTCATGCTTTTTATCAAAGGTAGACGTCGATATTGCCAGGAGGGACATACATGGACTTAAACAAGGCAAAGCCAGCGTGCGGCAGTACCATACTCGATTTTTCGGACTGGTTCATGCCCTGGGGTGGGAAAAAGATTCTGCGCCAGTCAGAGACCTCTTTTGGGAGGGGTTGCATGCAGATGTAAAAGCGGAGATTGGAAGAGGGGAGAGACCAAGGAGCACCCAGCAGGTAGTCCAGAGGGCTCTGGAGATCGGGGTGCATCTGGAAGAACGTCCTTGGAACAGGGAAGAAGGGCGTTGGGGAAGGGCACCAGCCAGAGCACCTCCCTTCTTTCCCAGAGAAGCAGCGCGCGCGCACTCCACACCCTCGCAGGGAGGGGGAGAAGAGCCGATGGAGATCGGAGGTGCCAGGGCTCAGTCAGCTAACAGAGCCCTAACACCGGGAGCAGCCAAAACGAAGCCTCCTAGAGGGAACAGGAAGTGCTACATCTGCGACAGTGCTCAACACATGGCGAAAGAGTGTCCCCAGAGGCTCCACAAGCACACTGCAGCCTCGGCAACAGTGGCTGAGGCAGCTCAATTGAAAACGCAGCAACAGTTAAACGACGGAGTCTGGCTGGAGGAAGAGGCACTGGGGTCCAGCCAGACAAGTCAATGAAACAATCCCCAGCACTTTTGCAACCCACAGACCCCCTCCCACCCAAACCAGTGGTGCAGCTTACAGCGTCTCTCCAACTGCCCAATGGACGCACTCTGGAGGTGCCGATCACCATTGACTCCGGCAGCAACGCTGACTTTATAGGACTGGAATTCATTCAGCAGCACAATATACCACTGCTACCAGCCACGCTGCCCCTGAACGTTGTCACAGTGGATGGCAGAGACTTGTTAGGGGGGCAGGTGGTACAACAAACGCAACCAATGGTGATGCGGATTGGAAATCACCGAGAAGTCATCAGCTTTAATGTCACCCACCTGTCGGACACGCCTGTAGTCCTCGGCATGAGTTGGCTGCACAGGCACAGCCCAGCATTGGCGTGGTACCAGCGCCAACTGACCTTCGGCTCCTCCTATTGCGCGGAACATTGCATCCTTCCTAGCCCGGAAGAAGGAGGGGACGACCTGCAGCTACACTTAGGCACGCTGCAAGCAGTGCCGCGCAAGTACGCAGCGTTTTTGGAGGTTTTCTGCGAGAAGGAAGCGGACAAGCTGCCTCCCCACAGGTCCTATGACTGCAAGATTGACCTCCTGCCAGGAGCGACGCTGCCAGCCGGGAAACTGTATTCCATGTCTGAGGACGAGCTGCAGGAGCTCAAGGAGTTCATAGACCTCAACTTGAAGCGCGGTTTCATCCGGGAGTCGAAGGCAACGGGGGGCAGTCCTGTATTCTTTGTGAAGAAAAGGGACACGCCCCAAAAAAGACTTGTGGTGGACATCAGGCTCTTAAATTCAAAGACCAAGCCCGCGGCCTTTCCCATGCCCAAGATAGATGACCTGCTGGCGACGGCGAGGAAAGGACGCGTTTTTACAAAGTTGGATCTGCGAGGGGCGTACAACCTGATTCGCATACGGGAAGGAGACGAGTGGAAGACTGCCATGTTCACGCCCCTGGGCACATATGAATACAGAGTTATGCCCTTCGGTTTACAAAATGGCGCCCACTGTTTTCAAGCTTTCATGCATCACGTCCTGGCGGGTCTCCTCTACAAGACATGCGTCTGCTTCTTGGACGACATCCTGATATTCTCAGAATCTGAGGAGACCCACGAAGGTGACGTCAAGGAAGTTCTGCAGAGACTGCAGGAGCATCGGCTGTATGCCAAGCTGGAGAAGTGCCAGTTCGACAGGAAGGAGGTGGATTTCCTGGGCTACAAGCTGTCGGACAAGGGGCTTGCCATGGACAGCGCCAAGGTTCGCGCAGTGTTGGACTGGAAGAGCCCGCGCAATCGGAAGGAGGTCCAGCGGTTTGTGGGGTTCGCCAACTTTTACCGCAAGTTCATCAAGGGGTTCGCGATGCAGACGGCGGCCATTACTGACACGCTCAGCTCTAAGAAGAAGAAGTTCATCTGGACGGAGCAAGCGGAGCAGTCCTTTCAGAACCTTAAGCGTCTCTTCTCGTCCGAAGGGCAGCTACTGCATGTGAATCCCAGCAAACCGATGAGGGTTGAAACAGACGCCTCAGACAGAGCCGTGGGCGCCGTACTGTTGCAAGAGGACCCGCATGGGGACTGGAGACCGTGTGCCTTCTACTCTAGGAAGCTCAGCAAGTCGGAGCAAAACTACACCATCTGGGACAGGGAGTTGCTGGCCATTCATGCAGCATTCAAGGCGTGGCGGCACTTCCTCGTCGGGGCCAAGCACACCGTGCAGGTTCGCACGGATCATAAGAACCTGGAGTACTGGCGCACGGCAAGATTCCTAAACCAGCGGCACATCAGATGGGCGGAATTTTTCGCGGATTTCGACTTCAGGATAGAATACATCCCGGGCGACAACAACATCATGGCGGATGCACTGTCCAGGAAGCCGCAATACCTCGAAGAGGAGGCACCAGCAGCGGCCAAGCACATTTTCGCTCCGAAAGCGTGGGCGTGCGCTGCAGCAACCGTGGACTTGGAGGCGGTCCGTCGAGCACTGCAGGGGGACCCCTTTGCACAAGCCAAGATGGAGGAGGTGCACAAGGGCACGGTGAAGGACGACGAGTTCCAAGTACGAGACGGATTGCTCATCCGCAGAGGAGCTCTCTATGTACCGGGAGACGACCTCCGGGCGAAAGTACTGCAGCAGTTACACGACGCACCCACCGCCGGGCACTTTGGCAAGGAGAAGACGGCAGACCTCGTTGCCAGAGATTTTTGGTGGCCCAAGATGCGGGGGGAAGTCGCGGAGTACGTCTCGAGGTGCGACACCTGCCAAAGGGCCAAGTCAGTGCACAAACCTCCGGCGGGACTGCTCGAACCGCTGCAGACTCCGAGCGAACCGTGGGAGAGGGTGGCCCTGGACTTTGTCACGGATTTACCCAGCTCAAGGGGTAAAACGGCAGTGCTAGTGGTGGTGGACATGTTCACTAAAATGGCCCACTTCATTCCGTGCGCGAAGGTGGCCACGGCAGAACAGACCGCCAAACTGTTCATAGACCACGTCTTCAGAGTGCATGGACTGCCACGGTCTATCTTGTCCGACAGGGGGCACCAGTTCATTTCGAGCTTCTGGCAGAAGCTGATGGGTTTCCTGAATGTCAAGATCAACCTAGCGTCGGCGAGACACCCGCAGACCAACGGACAAGCGGAACGCGTCAACGCCGTCATGCAGCAGTACCTGAGATGCTATGCAAATCAACAGCCGACGACATGGGTGGACTACCTGCCGCTCGCTGAGTTCGCTTACAACAACACGAAGCACGTGTCCACAGGGGTGACGCCGTTCTTCGCCAACAACGGGAGGCATCCCAGAACCTTCCCGGGATTAGAGAGACTGGGGGAGGGGGAGCCACAGGCAGCGGAAGTCTTGGCGGCGGAATTGCAGGAAGTCCACGAGCAGCTTAGGAGGCAGTTAGAGCTGGCAAAGCACGCATACAAACTGCAGGCTGACAAGCACAGGAGGGTTGGTGAAGACATACAGGTGGGAGACTGGGTGTGGTTAGCGGCCCACGCAGTGCCGACCAGATCCTTAGCTAAGAAGAAACTCGGACATAAGCAGCTAGGACCTTACCTAGTTGAGGCACAGATCAATCCGGTGGCCTTCCGGTTGACACTTCCGGAAGGATCCAGAATGCACCCAGTATTCCATAGGTCGGTGCTCACGCCCTACAAAGCACCTCACCGATTTCAGGCGCAGGGCACGGCACCAGACCAGTATAAGGAGATCCCCCCAAGGAGGGAGTCGCCAAGAAGGGAACCCATCAACCAGGTCACAGAGATTTTGGACTCGAGATGGGGGGAAGAGGGAGTAGAATATTTTCTCGCAAGGGAAGGTACCCCGGCCAGCGCCAACAGTTGGGTGCCGGACTATGCTCTGGACGAGCCTCTCCTCAAAGAGGAGTTTCATGCCTTGTTCCCACACAGGCCCATGCCAGCCGAGTATTTCGACGACTGGCTTTTCACACCCACGCTTTCTACCAGCACGTTCCAGGGATTCACCTCGGACGAAGAACCAGCATTAGAAACACGTTCACCGGAGGGCTCGCCCTCGGGGTTTGCCTCAGACCGCTCCTTTTGGTGGGACAATCGAGGAGAGGAGAGGTGGCTGAGGGGCCCTTGGCAGGCAACGGACCCAGAGGGGAACGAGGGTGAGAGGGACATGGACGTGATGGGGGAGGACGTTGGGTTCGAGCATGGCGGCACGGAGATGGAAGCAGAGGAGAACGAGGTCGGCGAAGACATGGAGGACGAGCCGGATTTCTCTAACTGGATGCACGCCACGGGGGACGAACTGTATCCACCATTCACCCCCACAACGACGGAGCACCCAGCACCCCCGCCGGAGGAAGGGGAGGGGGGAAGGGGGGGCTTCGAGGGGGGGATGGATGTCAGGGGTTCAGGAGCAGAGTCACAGGAGAGGGAAGAAACGGAGAGCGAGGGGGAGGAGTCGGAAGGAAATGTCAGCGGCGACAGTAGTCCGAGGTCTCTGAGTCTCTCCAGTGACTCGGAGGATTCACAGAAAGGGGCCCCCATGGTCAGGGCAAGGGGAGTGCCCAGGGGGACACCTCGGGAAGAAGGGGCCAGAGGGGACTCAGAGAGTAGCAGCTGGAAATCCGGACCAGCGTCCCCCCCAGAGTGCAGTAGGGGGGAGGAGTCCAAGGCATCGGGATCAGGGAGCGCGCAGGCAGAGGGAGAACGTGAGGCAGGACTGACCACACCCTCGTCAGGGAGCGAGGAAACGGTCATCCGGAAAGGAAAACGCGCGCGCGCGCCAAGTTCAAATGTACAGGAGGGCGGCAAGGTGGGCAGCCCGGGTAGGGAGCCAGGTCCTAAAGCCCGCCGAAGAGAGGGGGAGGAGTCAGAGGGGTCAAGCTCTGCGTCGGAAGAGTCCAGGAGGACTGAGACCCCGGGGGGTAGTAAGACCCAGAGGAAGAGAGAGAGAAGGAAGAGGTGGAGTAAGATTAGAGTCTTAAGCTGGTGCAAAGGGGGTGGAGATCCAGACAGAGCTTCGCCGGTCTAAAGTCCAGACGTAGGGCTGGGACGCTGAGACTTGTAAATGGAGACTATTCTTCAATAAAGACTTTGATACTGTACGATCGGCTAGCGTTGGTCCTTGGTGAGCTGGGACCCGGAGCCAGCTCTGACACATATGCATAGAAAGAAGACGAATAAGCTTTCACAGGGCTTATTTCAATTCTCATGGTGTTTTCTGGGTGTGCAACAGAATCGCCCCCAACCCAAGCAAAAAGGTGTTTTGGGTTCCATCTACATAAAAGGAAGACGAATAGGCTTTGATTGAGCTTATTTCAAATTGGTGTTTTCGGGGTTACAATGCACATTTACCCAAAAATCGCAGAGTGAAATGTTTGTCATGAGCCCAAATTAAACATAGGTGTCTGGGTTCCATCTCAATAAAAAGAGGACGAATAAGCTTTGATTGTTCTTTCGTTGTTCATTCACCCACAAATAGCAAAGCGAAGTTTAATCAGCCAAAACAAAGCAAAACAGGTTCTTTTGCGGTCCATCTACATCGAAAGAAGAATCATGGCTTTCGCTTATTTCAAGTCGTGTTCTTTGGTGAAAATGCACATTGACTCAGAAATCGCACAGTGTATGTACTGAAACCAACATAACAAAACACCGTCTTTTCGCTTCCCTATGAGTAGAAAGAAGACGAATAAGCTTTAATTGTGCTTATTTAAATTCAAATGGTGTTTTTTGGGTGTGCACCAGAATCACCCCCAACCAAACCAAAAAGGTGTTTTGGGTTCCATCTTCATAAAAAGAAGATGATAACGCTCTGATTGGGCGTATTTCAAATTGGTGTTTTTGGGGTTAGAATGCACATTCACCCAAAAATTGCAGTGACATGTTTGTTATCAGCCCAAATCAAGCATAGGTGTTTTGGTTCCATCTCAATAGAAAGAGGACGAATAAGCAAGGATTGTTCTTTCGGTGTTCATTCACTCACAAATAGCAAAGTGAAGCGTAATAAGCTTAAACAAAGCCAAACAGGTTGTTTTGGGTTCCAGCTACATAGAAAGAAGAATCTTGGATATCGCTTATTTCATGTGTTCTTTGGTGTTAATGCACATTGATCCAAAAATCGCAGTGTGTGTAATGAGACCAAATAAAGCATAGGTGTTTTGGTTCCATCGCAATAGACAGCTTGGAATGTTCCTTCGGTGTTCATTCACTCACAAATTGCAAAGCGAAGCGTAATAAGCTTAAACAAAGCCAAACAGGTTGTTTTGGGTTCCAGCTACATAGAAAGAAGAATCTTGGATATCGCTTATTTCATGTCGTGTTCTTTGGTGTTAAAGCACATTGACCCAGAAATCGCAAAGTGTGTGTATTGAGACCAAAATATCAAAACACCGTCTTTTCCCTTCCATATGAATAGAAAGAAGACGAATAAGCTTTAATTGTGCTTATTTCAATTCACATGGTGTTTTTTGGGTGTGCACCAGAATCACCCCCAACCAAAGCAAAAAGTCATTTTGGCTTCCATCTACATAAAAAGAAGATGATAAAGCTCAGATTGGGCTTATTTCAAATTGGTATTTTAGGGGTTAGAATGCACATTCACCCAAAAAACACAGTGAGATGTTTGTTATCAGCCCAAATCAAGCATAGGTGTTTTGGGTCAATCTCAATAGAAAGAGGACAAATAAGCTTTGATTTTTCTTTCGGTGTTCATTCAGCCACAAATAGCATAACTGTCAGAGCTGGCTCCGGGTCCCAGCTCACCAAGGACCAACGCTAGCCGATAGTACAGTATCAAAGTCTTTATTGAAGAATAGTCTCCATTTACAAGTCTCAGCGTCCCAGCTCTACGTCTGGACTTTAGACCGGCGAAGCTCTGTCTGGGTCTCCGCCCCCTGTGCACCAGCTTAAGACTCTAATCTTACTCCACCTCTTCCTTCTCTCTCTCTTCCTCTGGGTCTTACTACCCCCCGGGGTCTCATTCCTCCTGGACTCTTCCGACGCAGAGCTTGACCCCTCTGACTCCTCCCCCTCTCTTCGGCGGGCTTTAGGACCTGGCTCCCTACCCGGGCTGCCCACCTTGCCGCCCTCCTGTACATTTGAACTTGGCGCGCGCGCGCGTTTAACTTTCCGGATGACCGTTTCCTCGCTCCCTGACGAGGGTGTGGTCACTCCTGCCTCACGTTCTCCCTCTGCCTGCGCGCTCCCTGATCCCGATGCCTTGGACTCCTCCCCCCTACTGCACTCTGGGGGGGACGCTGGTCCGGATTTCCAGCTGCTACTCTCTGAGTCCCCTCTGGCCCCTTCTTCCTGAGGTGTCCCCCTGGGCACTCCCCTTGGAGTGGGGACCATGGGGGCCCCTTTCGGTGAATCCTCCGAGTCACTGGAGAGACTCAGAGACCTCGGACTACTGTCGTCGCTGACATTTCCTTCAGACTCCTCCCCCTCGCTCTCCGTTTCCTCCCTCTCCTGTGACTCTGCTCCTGAACCCCTGACAGGTGTTAATGCACATTGACCCAGAAATCGCAAAGTGTATGTAATGAGACCAACATAAGAAAACACCGTCTTTTCGCTTCCATATGTATGGAAAGAAGACGAATAAGCTTTCACAGGACTTATTTCAATTCTCATGGTGTTTTCTGGGTGTGCACCAGAATTGCCCCCAACCCAAGCAAAAAGGTGTTTTGGGTTCCATCTACATAAAAGGCAGACGAATAGGCTTTGATTGAGCTTATTTCAAATTGGTGTTTTCGGGGTTACAATGCACATTCACCCAAAAATCGCAGAGTGAAATGTTTGTCATGATAAAGCTCTGATTGGGCTTATTTCCAATTGTTGGTTTTGGGGTTAGAATGCACATTCACCCCGAAATCGCAGATGCTAAATGTTTGTTACCAGTCCAAATCAAGAATAGGTCTTTTAGTTCCATCTCAATAGAAAGAAGACGAATAAGCTTTAATTGTTCTTTCGGTGTTCATTCACCCACAAACAGCAAAGCGAGGTGTAGTAAGCCAAAACAAAGCAAAACAGGTTGTTTTGGCTTCCATCTACATAGAAAGAAGACTCTTGGATGTCGCGTATTTCATGTCGTGTTCTTTGGTGTAAATGCACATTGATCCAGAAATCGCTCAGTGTATGTAATGAGACCAATATAACACAACACTGTCTTTTCGCTTCCATGTGCGTAGAAAGAAGAGGAATAAGCTTTGATTGTGCTTATTTCAACTTGCATGGTGTTTTTTGGGTGTGCACCAGAATCAGCCCCAACCAAACAAAAAAGGTGTTTTGGACTCTATCTACATAAAAAGAAGATGATAACGCTCTGATTGGGCTGATTTCAAATTGGTCTTTTGGGGGTTAGAATGCACATTGACCCAGAAATCCCAAAGTGTGTGTAATGAGACCAAATAAAGCTTAGGTGTTTTGGTTCCATCGCAATAGAAAGCTTGGATTGTTCTTTCGGTGTTCATTCACTCACAAAGCGTGTTCTCCTTGCACGAGGCTAGGGCTTCCTCTTTTCGCCCATGCATCGGATTGATCACAGCGAAGGGAGATGGTTGTATTTTTCTACCAATTACCCATTATCCTTGTGTCTTTGGCCTGCTTTAATTGCGTTAGCTCTATTTAATTCTTAATTTTGTCCTTTGATTAAGTTTCCTCTGTGTAATAATTATTAATTTTATTTTAATTTTCCCTCTCTCCTTCTAAAATTTTTACCCTTCATTCCCACCCCCCTTAGTCCTTTAATTTTCCCCTATCCCCCCTCCCCCCCCCACTGTAGCTTACCTTAACGTTCGGAGGCACTAGGCCTCTGCGAAGTGCGCCCAGCCGCAGGGGCGCAGCTGCCTAGGCCTGGCTCCTGGTTGGACGAAGGGCCTTTTTTCGGCAGCGCCTGGTGCTGCGCCGCAGCGGGGGGTGCCTCCAGCCCTGCTGGGCCTTCTTAGGCTTTCCCGAGCCCCCCACCCCCCCGCCGATTTCCGAGGCCGGATTCGGCCTTCTTTTGTCCTTGGCGGCCCTCCCGGCGAAGCGGGGAGGCCTGGTGTATTGCGGGCCTGCAGGGAGGCAGGCGCGGCCTAACTTGGGCCTGGGTGCAGGCCCATTGTGTTCAGCTGCCTTTCCCTGCTGCGTTTTGGCGGGAACGCCATTTTCCAGGCTTAAATTGCTCACGCAGGCCATCTAGTGGCCGTTCTGAGCATTGCAGCATCCCTGATTTAATGATAAAGAAATACTTTAGACTGTTAACTGCTGCCACTTTGAGGACATTCTGTGCATTGCAGCCTGTTGTTTTATTTTAGTACAGGGAAGCTAATTTGCTGCCAGCTAGTGGCCAATAAAGGAAAAGGCACTTTCTGCTTAATTGTATGCTCCTTAATTGAGTAGCTTACTGTTTTATTTGGGTTCATTTTGTGATCACCAGGTATCTGGGGTGCATTAACTTCTTTTCTCATGTTGATATTTCTCTTTTTTGGTAGCCATCATGTCTCCGAAGAGAGTCCCAGCGCAGTCTGCCTTGACCGTTCCGCCTAAAAGAAAGAAGACGAATAAGCTTTAATTGTGCTTATTTCAATTCGCATGGTGTTTTTGGGTGTGCATCAGAATGACCCCCAACCAAACAAAAAAGGTGTTTTGGATTCTATCTACATAAAAAGAAGATGATAACGCTCTGATTGGGCTGATTTCAAATTGATGTTTTTGGGGTTAGAATGCACATTCACCCAAAAATCGCAGTGACATGTTTGTTATCAGCATAGGTGTTATCAGCATAGGTGTTTTGGTTCCATCGCAAAAGAGAGCTTGGATTATTCTTTCGGTGTTCATTCACTCACAAATAGCAGAGCGATGCGTAATAAGCTTAAACAAAGCCAAACAGGTTGTTTTGGGTTCCAGCTACATAGAAAGAAGCATCTTGGATTTTGCCTATTTCATGTCGTGTTCTTTGGTGTTAATGCACATTGACCCAGAAATCGCAGTGTATGTAATGAGACCAACATAAGAAAACACCGTCTTTTCGCTTCCATATGCATAGAAAGAAGACGAATAAGCTTTCACAGGGCTTATTTCAATTCTCATGGTGTTTTCTGGGTGTGCAACAGAATCGCCCCCAACCCAAGCAAAAAGGTGTTTTGGGTTCCATCTACATAAAAGGAAGACGAATAGGCTTTGATTGAGCTTATCTCAAATTGGTGTTTTCGGGGTTACAATGCACATTTACCCAAAAATCGCAGAGTGAAATGTTTGTCATGAGCCCAAATTAAACATAGGTGTCTGGGTTCCATCTCAATAAAAAGAGGACGAATAAGCTTTGATTGTTCTTTCGTTGTTCATTCACCCACAAATAGCAAAGCGAAGTTTAATCAGCCAAAACAAAGCAAAACAGGTTCTTTTGCGGTCCATCTACATCGAAAGAAGAATCATGGCTTTCGCTTATTTCAAGTCGTGTTCTTTGGTGAAAATGCACATTGACTCAGAAATCGCACAGTGTATGTACTGAAACCAACATAACAAAACACCGTCTTTTCGCTTCCCTATGAGTAGAAAGAAGACGAATAAGCTTTAATTGTGCTTATTTAAATTCAAATGGTGTTTTTTGGGTGTGCACCAGAATCACCCCCAACCAAACCAAAAAGGTGTTTGGGGTTCCATCTTCATAAAAAGAAGATGATAACGCTCTGATTGGGCGTATTTCAAATTGGTGTTTTTGGGGTTAGAATGCACATTCACCCAAAAATTGCAGTGACATGTTTGTTATCAGCCCAAATCAAGCATAGGTGTTTTGGTTCCATCTCAATAGAAAGAGGACGAATAAGCAAGGATTGTTCTTTCGGTGTTCATTCACTCACAAATAGCAAAGTGAAGCGTAATAAGCTTAAACAAAGCCAAACAGGTTGTTTTGGGTTCCAGCTACATAGAAAGAAGAATCTTGGATATCGCTTATTTCATGTGTTCTTTGGTGTTAATGCACATTGATCCAAAAATCGCAGTGTGTGTAATGAGACCAAATAAAGCATAGGTGTTTTGGTTCCATCGCAATAGAAAGCTTAGAATGTTCCTTCGGTGTTCATTCACTCACAAATTGCAAAGCGAAGCGTAATAAGCTTAAACAAAGCCAAACAGGTTGTTTTGGGTTCCAGCTACATAGAAAGAAGAATCTTGGATATCGCTTATTTCATGTCGTGTTCTTTGGTGTTAAAGCACATTGACCCAGAAATCGCAAAGTGTGTGTATTGAGACCAAAATATCAAAACACCGTCTTTTCCCTTCCATATGAATAGAAAGAAGACGAATAAGCTTTAATTGTGCTTATTTCAATTCACATGGTGTTTTTTGGGTGTGCACCAGAATCACCCCCAACCAAAGCAAAAAGTCATTTTGGCTTCCATCTACATAAAAAGAAGATGATAAAGCTCAGATTGGGCTTATTTCAAATTGGCATTTTAGGGGTTAGAATGCACATTCACCCAAAAAACACAGTGAGATGTTTGTTATCAGCCCAAATCAAGCATAGGTGTTTTGGGTCAATCTCAATAGAAAGAGGACAAATAAGCTTTGATTTTTCTTTCGGTGTTCATTCAGCCACAAATAGCATAACGAAGTTTAATAAGTCTAAACTAGGCAAAAGAGTTTCTTTTGGGTTCCAACTACATAGAAAGAAGAATCTTGGATTTCGCTCATTTCAATTTGGGTTCTTTGGTGTTAATGCACATTCACCCAGAAAACGCAAAGTTTATGCAATGAGACCAAAATAACAAAACAGCGTCTTTTTGCTTCCTATGCATAGAAAGAAGACGAATAAGCTTTGATTGGGCTTATTTCAATTCGCATGTTGTTTTTTGGGTGTTCACCAGAATCAACCCAACCAAAGCAAAAAGGCCTTGTGGGTTCCATCTGCACTAAAAAAAGATGATAAGCTCTGATTGGGCTTATTTCAAATTGGTGATTTCATGTCGTGTTCTTTGGTGTTAATGCATATTGACCCAGAAATCGCAAAGTGTGTGTATTGAAACCAAAATATCAAAACACCGTCTTTTCCCATCCATATGAGAAGAAAGAAGACGAATGAGCTTTAATTGTGCTTATTTCAATTCGCATGGTGTTTTTTTTGGGTGTGCACCAGCATCACCCCCATCCAAAGCCAAAAGGTATTTTGGGTTCCATCTACATAAAAAGAAGATGATAAGCCTCTGATTGGGCTGGTTTCAAATTGATGTTTTTGGGGTTAGAATGCACATTCACCCAAAAATCGCAGTGACATGTTTGTTATCAGCATAGGTGTTATCAGCATAGGTGTTTTGGTTCCATCGCAAAAGAAAGCTTGGATTATTCTTTCGGTGTTCATTCACTCACAAATAGCAAAGCGAAGCGTAATAAGCTTAAACAAAGCCAAACAGGTTGTTTTGGGTTCCAGCTACATAGAAAGAAGAATCTTGGATTTCGCCTATTTCATGTCGTGGTCTTTGGTGTTAATGCACATTGACCCAGAAATCGCAAAGTGTATGTAATGAGACCAACATAAGAAAACACCGTCTTTTCGCTTCCATATGTATGGAAAGAAGACGAATAAGCTTTCATAGGACTTATTTCAATTCTCATGGTGTTTTCTGGGTGTGCACCAGAATTGCCCCCAACCCAAGCAAAAAGGTGTTTTGGGTTCCATCTACATAAAAGGCAGACGAATAGGCTTTGATTGAGCTTATTTCAAATTGGTGTTTTCGGGGTTACAATGCACATTCACCCAAAAATCGCAGAGTGAAATGTTTGTCATGATAAAGCTCTGATTGGGCTTATTTCCAATTGTTGGTTTTGGGGTTAGAATGCACATTCACCCCGAAATCGCAGATGCTAAATGTTTGTTACCAGTCCAAATCAAGAATAGGTCTTTTAGTTCCATCTCAATAGAAAGAAGACGAATAAGCTTTAATTGTTCTTTCGGTGTTCATTCACCCACAAACAGCAAAGCGAGGTGTAGTAAGCCAAAACAAAGCAAAACAGGTTGTTTTGGCTTCCATCTACATAGAAAGAAGACTCTTGGATGTCGCGTATTTCATGTCGTGTTCTTTGGTGTAAATGCACATTGATCCAGAAATCGCTCAGTGTATGTAATGAGACCAATATAACACAACACTGTCTTTTCGCTTCCATGTGCGTAGAAAGAAGAGGAATAAGCTTTGATTGTGCTTATTTCAACTTGCATGGTGTTTTTTGGGTGTGCACCAGAATCAGCCCCAACCAAACAAAAAAGGTGTTTTGGACTCTATCTACATAAAAAGAAGATGATAACGCTCTGATTGGGCTGATTTCAAATTGGTCTTTTGGGGGTTAGAATGCACATTGACCCAGAAATCCCAAAGTGTGTGTAATGAGACCAAATAAAGCTTAGGTGTTTTGGTTCCATCGCAATAGAAAGCTTGGATTGTTCTTTCGGTGTTCATTCACTCACAAAGCGTGTTCTCCTTGCACGAGGCTAGGGCTTCCTCTTTTCGCCCATGCATCGGATTGATCACAGCGAAGGGAGATGGTTGTATTTTTCTACCAATTACCCATTATCCTTGTGTCTTTGGCCTGCTTTAATTGCGTTAGCTCTATTTAATTCTTAATTTTGTCCTTTGATTAAGTTTCCTCTGTGTAATAATTATTAATTTTATTTTAATTTTCCCTCTCTCCTTCTAAAATTTTTACCCTTCATTCCCACCCCCCTTAGTCCTTTAATTTTCCCCTATCCCCCCTCCCCCCCCCACTGTAGCTTACCTTAACGTTCGGAGGCACTAGGCCTCTGCGAAGTGCGCCCAGCCGCAGGGGCGCAGCTGCCTAGGCCTGGCTCCTGGTTGGACGAAGGGCCTTTTTTCGGCAGCGCCTGGTGCTGCGCCGCAGCGGGGGGTGCCTCCAGCCCTGCTGGGCCTTCTTAGGCTTTCCCGAGCCCCCCACCCCCCCGCCGATTTCCGAGGCCGGATTCGGCCTTCTTTTGTCCTTGGCGGCCCTCCCGGCGAAGCGGGGAGGCCTGGTGTATTGCGGGCCTGCAGGGAGGCAGGCGCGGCCTAACTTGGGCCTGGGTGCAGGCCCATTGTGTTCAGCTGCCTTTCCCTGCTGCGTTTTGGCGGGAACGCCATTTTCCAGGCTTAAATTGCTCACGCAGGCCATCTAGTGGCCGTTCTGAGCATTGCAGCATCCCTGATTTAATGATAAAGAAATACTTTAGACTGTTAACTGCTGCCACTTTGAGGACATTCTGTGCATTGCAGCCTGTTGTTTTATTTTAGTACAGGGAAGCTAATTTGCTGCCAGCTAGTGGCCAATAAAGGAAAAGGCACTTTCTGCTTAATTGTATGCTCCTTAATTGAGTAGCTTACTGTTTTATTTGGGTTCATTTTGTGATCACCAGGTATCTGGGGTGCATTAACTTCTTTTCTCATGTTGATATTTCTCTTTTTTGGTAGCCATCATGTCTCCGAAGAGAGTCCCAGCGCAGTCTGCCTTGACCGTTCCGCCTAAAAGAAAGAAGACGAATAAGCTTTAATTGTGCTTATTTCAATTCGCATGGTGTTTTTGGGTGTGCATCAGAATGACCCCCAACCAAACAAAAAAGGTGTTTTGGATTCTATCTACATAAAAAGAAGATGATAACGCTCTGATTGGGCTGATTTCAAATTGATGTTTTTGGGGTTAGAATGCACATTCACCCAAAAATCGCAGTGACATGTTTGTTATCAGCATAGGTGTTATCAGCATAGGTGTTTTGGTTCCATCGCAAAAGAGAGCTTGGATTATTCTTTCGGTGTTCATTCACTCACAAATAGCAGAGCGATGCGTAATAAGCTTAAACAAAGCCAAACAGGTTGTTTTGGGTTCCAGCTACATAGAAAGAAGCATCTTGGATTTTGCCTATTTCATGTCGTGTTCTTTGGTGTTAATGCACATTGACCCAGAAATCGCAGTGTATGTAATGAGACCAACATAAGAAAACACCGTCTTTTCGCTTCCATATGCATAGAAAGAAGACGAATAAGCTTTCACAGGGCTTATTTCAATTCTCATGGTGTTTTCTGGGTGTGCAACAGAATCGCCCCCAACCCAAGCAAAAAGGTGTTTTGGGTTCCATCTACATAAAAGGAAGACGAATAGGCTTTGATTGAGCTTATCTCAAATTGGTGTTTTCGGGGTTACAATGCACATTTACCCAAAAATCGCAGAGTGAAATGTTTGTCATGAGCCCAAATTAAACATAGGTGTCTGGGTTCCATCTCAATAAAAAGAGGACGAATAAGCTTTGATTGTTCTTTCGTTGTTCATTCACCCACAAATAGCAAAGCGAAGTTTAATCAGCCAAAACAAAGCAAAACAGGTTCTTTTGCGGTCCATCTACATCGAAAGAAGAATCATGGCTTTCGCTTATTTCAAGTCGTGTTCTTTGGTGAAAATGCACATTGACTCAGAAATCGCACAGTGTATGTACTGAAACCAACATAACAAAACACCGTCTTTTCGCTTCCCTATGAGTAGAAAGAAGACGAATAAGCTTTAATTGTGCTTATTTAAATTCAAATGGTGTTTTTTGGGTGTGCACCAGAATCACCCCCAACCAAACCAAAAAGGTGTTTGGGGTTCCATCTTCATAAAAAGAAGATGATAACGCTCTGATTGGGCGTATTTCAAATTGGTGTTTTTGGGGTTAGAATGCACATTCACCCAAAAATTGCAGTGACATGTTTGTTATCAGCCCAAATCAAGCATAGGTGTTTTGGTTCCATCTCAATAGAAAGAGGACGAATAAGCAAGGATTGTTCTTTCGGTGTTCATTCACTCACAAATAGCAAAGTGAAGCGTAATAAGCTTAAACAAAGCCAAACAGGTTGTTTTGGGTTCCAGCTACATAGAAAGAAGAATCTTGGATATCGCTTATTTCATGTGTTCTTTGGTGTTAATGCACATTGATCCAAAAATCGCAGTGTGTGTAATGAGACCAAATAAAGCATAGGTGTTTTGGTTCCATCGCAATAGAAAGCTTAGAATGTTCCTTCGGTGTTCATTCACTCACAAATTGCAAAGCGAAGCGTAATAAGCTTAAACAAAGCCAAACAGGTTGTTTTGGGTTCCAGCTACATAGAAAGAAGAATCTTGGATATCGCTTATTTCATGTCGTGTTCTTTGGTGTTAAAGCACATTGACCCAGAAATCGCAAAGTGTGTGTATTGAGACCAAAATATCAAAACACCGTCTTTTCCCTTCCATATGAATAGAAAGAAGACGAATAAGCTTTAATTGTGCTTATTTCAATTCACATGGTGTTTTTTGGGTGTGCACCAGAATCACCCCCAACCAAAGCAAAAAGTCATTTTGGCTTCCATCTACATAAAAAGAAGATGATAAAGCTCAGATTGGGCTTATTTCAAATTGGCATTTTAGGGGTTAGAATGCACATTCACCCAAAAAACACAGTGAGATGTTTGTTATCAGCCCAAATCAAGCATAGGTGTTTTGGGTCAATCTCAATAGAAAGAGGACAAATAAGCTTTGATTTTTCTTTCGGTGTTCATTCAGCCACAAATAGCATAACGAAGTTTAATAAGTCTAAACTAGGCAAAAGAGTTTCTTTTGGGTTCCAACTACATAGAAAGAAGAATCTTGGATTTCGCTCATTTCAATTTGGGTTCTTTGGTGTTAATGCACATTCACCCAGAAAACGCAAAGTTTATGCAATGAGACCAAAATAACAAAACAGCGTCTTTTTGCTTCCTATGCATAGAAAGAAGACGAATAAGCTTTGATTGGGCTTATTTCAATTCGCATGTTGTTTTTTGGGTGTTCACCAGAATCAACCCAACCAAAGCAAAAAGGCCTTGTGGGTTCCATCTGCACTAAAAAAAGATGATAAGCTCTGATTGGGCTTATTTCAAATTGGTGATTTCATGTCGTGTTCTTTGGTGTTAATGCATATTGACCCAGAAATCGCAAAGTGTGTGTATTGAAACCAAAATATCAAAACACCGTCTTTTCCCATCCATATGAGAAGAAAGAAGACGAATGAGCTTTAATTGTGCTTATTTCAATTCGCATGGTGTTTTTTTTGGGTGTGCACCAGCATCACCCCCATCCAAAGCCAAAAGGTATTTTGGGTTCCATCTACATAAAAAGAAGATGATAAGCCTCTGATTGGGCTGGTTTCAAATTGATGTTTTTGGGGTTAGAATGCACATTCACCCAAAAATCGCAGTGACATGTTTGTTATCAGCATAGGTGTTATCAGCATAGGTGTTTTGGTTCCATCGCAAAAGAAAGCTTGGATTATTCTTTCGGTGTTCATTCACTCACAAATAGCAAAGCGAAGCGTAATAAGCTTAAACAAAGCCAAACAGGTTGTTTTGGGTTCCAGCTACATAGAAAGAAGAATCTTGGATTTCGCCTATTTCATGTCGTGGTCTTTGGTGTTAATGCACATTGACCCAGAAATCGCAAAGTGTATGTAATGAGACCAACATAAGAAAACACCGTCTTTTCGCTTCCATATGTATGGAAAGAAGACGAATAAGCTTTCATAGGACTTATTTCAATTCTCATGGTGTTTTCTGGGTGTGCACCAGAATTGCCCCCAACCCAAGCAAAAAGGTGTTTTGGGTTCCATCTACATAAAAGGCAGACGAATAGGCTTTGATTGAGCTTATTTCAAATTGGTGTTTTCGGGGTTACAATGCACATTCACCCAAAAATCGCAGAGTGAAATGTTTGTCATGATAAAGCTCTGATTGGGCTTATTTCCAATTGTTGGTTTTGGGGTTAGAATGCACATTCACCCCGAAATCGCAGATGCTAAATGTTTGTTACCAGTCCAAATCAAGAATAGGTCTTTTAGTTCCATCTCAATAGAAAGAAGACGAATAAGCTTTAATTGTTCTTTCGGTGTTCATTCACCCACAAACAGCAAAGCGAGGTGTAGTAAGCCAAAACAAAGCAAAACAGGTTGTTTTGGCTTCCATCTACATAGAAAGAAGACTCTTGGATGTCGCGTATTTCATGTCGTGTTCTTTGGTGTAAATGCACATTGATCCAGAAATCGCTCAGTGTATGTAATGAGACCAATATAACACAACACTGTCTTTTCGCTTCCATGTGCGTAGAAAGAAGAGGAATAAGCTTTGATTGTGCTTATTTCAACTTGCATGGTGTTTTTTGGGTGTGCACCAGAATCAGCCCCAACCAAACAAAAAAGGTGTTTTGGACTCTATCTACATAAAAAGAAGATGATAACGCTCTGATTGGGCTGATTTCAAATTGGTCTTTTGGGGGTTAGAATGCACATTGACCCAGAAATCCCAAAGTGTGTGTAATGAGACCAAATAAAGCTTAGGTGTTTTGGTTCCATCGCAATAGAAAGCTTGGATTGTTCTTTCGGTGTTCATTCACTCACAAAGCGTGTTCTCCTTGCACGAGGCTAGGGCTTCCTCTTTTCGCCCATGCATCGGATTGATCACAGCGAAGGGAGATGGTTGTATTTTTCTACCAATTACCCATTATCCTTGTGTCTTTGGCCTGCTTTAATTGCGTTAGCTCTATTTAATTCTTAATTTTGTCCTTTGATTAAGTTTCCTCTGTGTAATAATTATTAATTTTATTTTAATTTTCCCTCTCTCCTTCTAAAATTTTTACCCTTCATTCCCACCCCCCTTAGTCCTTTAATTTTCCCCTATCCCCCCTCCCCCCCCCACTGTAGCTTACCTTAACGTTCGGAGGCACTAGGCCTCTGCGAAGTGCGCCCAGCCGCAGGGGCGCAGCTGCCTAGGCCTGGCTCCTGGTTGGACGAAGGGCCTTTTTTCGGCAGCGCCTGGTGCTGCGCCGCAGCGGGGGGTGCCTCCAGCCCTGCTGGGCCTTCTTAGGCTTTCCCGAGCCCCCCACCCCCCCGCCGATTTCCGAGGCCGGATTCGGCCTTCTTTTGTCCTTGGCGGCCCTCCCGGCGAAGCGGGGAGGCCTGGTGTATTGCGGGCCTGCAGGGAGGCAGGCGCGGCCTAACTTGGGCCTGGGTGCAGGCCCATTGTGTTCAGCTGCCTTTCCCTGCTGCGTTTTGGCGGGAACGCCATTTTCCAGGCTTAAATTGCTCACGCAGGCCATCTAGTGGCCGTTCTGAGCATTGCAGCATCCCTGATTTAATGATAAAGAAATACTTTAGACTGTTAACTGCTGCCACTTTGAGGACATTCTGTGCATTGCAGCCTGTTGTTTTATTTTAGTACAGGGAAGCTAATTTGCTGCCAGCTAGTGGCCAATAAAGGAAAAGGCACTTTCTGCTTAATTGTATGCTCCTTAATTGAGTAGCTTACTGTTTTATTTGGGTTCATTTTGTGATCACCAGGTATCTGGGGTGCATTAACTTCTTTTCTCATGTTGATATTTCTCTTTTTTGGTAGCCATCATGTCTCCGAAGAGAGTCCCAGCGCAGTCTGCCTTGACCGTTCCGCCTAAAAGAAAGAAGACGAATAAGCTTTAATTGTGCTTATTTCAATTCGCATGGTGTTTTTGGGTGTGCATCAGAATGACCCCCAACCAAACAAAAAAGGTGTTTTGGATTCTATCTACATAAAAAGAAGATGATAACGCTCTGATTGGGCTGATTTCAAATTGATGTTTTTGGGGTTAGAATGCACATTCACCCAAAAATCGCAGTGACATGTTTGTTATCAGCATAGGTGTTATCAGCATAGGTGTTTTGGTTCCATCGCAAAAGAGAGCTTGGATTATTCTTTCGGTGTTCATTCACTCACAAATAGCAGAGCGATGCGTAATAAGCTTAAACAAAGCCAAACAGGTTGTTTTGGGTTCCAGCTACATAGAAAGAAGCATCTTGGATTTTGCCTATTTCATGTCGTGTTCTTTGGTGTTAATGCACATTGACCCAGAAATCGCAAAGTGTATGTAATGAGACCAACATAAGAAAACACCGTCTTTTCGCTTCCATATGCATAGAAAGAAGACGAATAAGCTTTCACAGGGCTTATTTCAATTCTCATGGTGTTTTCTGGGTGTGCAACAGAATCGCCCCCAACCCAAGCAAAAAGGTGTTTTGGGTTCCATCTACATAAAAGGAAGACGAATAGGCTTTGATTGAGCTTATTTCAAATTGGTGTTTTCGGGGTTACAATGCACATTTACCCAAAAATCGCAGAGTGAAATGTTTGTCATGAGCCCAAATTAAACATAGGTGTCTGGGTTCCATCTCAATAAAAAGAGGACGAATAAGCTTTGATTGTTCTTTCGTTGTTCATTCACCCACAAATAGCAAAGCGAAGTTTAATCAGCCAAAACAAAGCAAAACAGGTTCTTTTGCGGTCCATCTACATCGAAAGAAGAATCATGGCTTTCGCTTATTTCAAGTCGTGTTCTTTGGTGAAAATGCACATTGACTCAGAAATCGCACAGTGTATGTACTGAAACCAACATAACAAAACACCGTCTTTTCGCTTCCCTATGAGTAGAAAGAAGACGAATAAGCTTTAATTGTGCTTATTTCAATTCGCCTGGTGTTTTTTGGGTGTGCACCAGAATCACCCCCCACCAAACCAAAAAGGTGTTTTGGGTTCCATCTTCATAAAAAGAAGATGATAACGCTCTGATTGGGCGTATTTCAAATTGGTGTTTTTGGGGTTAGAAAGCTCATTCACCCAAAAATCGCAGCGTGACATGTTTGTTATCATCCCACATAAAGCATAGGTCTTTTGGTTCCATCGCACATTCACGCACAAATAGCAAAGCGAATTGTAATAAGCTTTAAAAAAGCCAAATAGGTTGTTTTGGGTTCCAGCTACATAGAAAGAGGAATCTTGGATTTCGCTTATTTCATGTCGTGTTCTTTGGTGTTAATGCACATTGACCAAGAAATCGCAAAGTGTGTGTAATGAGACCAAAATAACACAACACTGTCTTTTCGCTTCCATATGCGTAGAAAGAAGACGAATAAGCTTTGTTTGTGCTTATTTCAATTCACATGGTGTTTTTGGGTGTCGTCGTGTTCTTTGTTGTTAATGCACCAAATCGAACAGAAATCGTAATTTGTGTATTGAGACCAAATCAAAAAGGTGTTCTGGGTTCCATCTACATAAAAAGAAGATGATAATGCTCGGATTGGGCTGATTTCAATTTTGGGTTTAGAATGCACATTCACCCAAAAATCGCAGTGCCATGTTTGTTAGCCCAAATCAAGCATAGGTGTTTGGGTTCCATTGCAAAAGAAAGCTTGGATTATTCTTTCGGTGTTCATTCACTCACAAATTGCAAATCGAAGTGTAATAAGCTTAAACAATGCCAAACAGGCATTGGGAGATGGTTGTGTTTTTCTACTAACTACCCATTATCCTTGTCTCTTTGGCGTGCTTTAATTCCATTAGCTGTATTTAATTCTTAATTTTGTCCTTTGATTAAGTTTCCTCTTTGTAATAATTATTAATTTTATTTTAATTTTCCCTCTCTCCTTCTAAAATTTTTACCCTTCATTCCCACCCCCCTTAGTCCTTTAATTTTCCCCTATCCCCCCTCCCCCCCCCACTGTAGCTTACCTTAACGTTCGGAGGCACTAGGCCTCTGCGAAGTGCGCCCAGCCGCAGGGGCGCAGCTGCCTAGGCCTGGCTCCTGGTTGGACGAAGGGCCTTTTTTCGGCAGC
>NW_028148635.1:0-65153 GCF_965153285.1 Podarcis tiliguerta | reverse complement strand
GGAGAATTTCACATTTTTGCTGAAATTGTGACCCCGGGGCTTAGAAATTTTTTTTTCACAGGTTAAGTTGTCGAGGGCTGATTTCATGTCCTATGATAAAAAGGGTTCTGTTTCCACCGCCAAACTTTTCAGGGGAGAATTTGCAACAGTTTGGCACCATTTTTGAGTGAATTGGAGAATTTCAGATTTTTGCTTAGAAATTGTGACCCCGGGGCTTAGAATTTTTTTTTTCACAGGTTAAGTTGTCGAGGGCTGATTTCTTGGCCTATGACAAAAAGGCTTCTGTTTCCACCGCCAAATCTTTCAGGGGAGAATGTGCAACAGTTTGGCACCATTTTTGAGTGAATTGGAGAATTTCAGATTTTTGCTGAAATTGTGACCCCGGGGCTTAGAAATTTTTTTTTTCACAGGTTAAGTTGTCGAGGGCTGAATTCTTGGCCTATGACAAAAGGCTTCTGTTTCCACCGCCAAACTTTTCAGGGGAGAATTTGGAACAGTTTGGCACCATTTTTGAATGAATTGGAGAATTTCAGATTTTTGCTGAAATTGTGACCCCGGGGCTTAGAAATTTTTTTTTTTCACAGGTTAAGTTGTTGAGGGCTGATTTCATGTCCTATGATAAAAAGGCTTCTGTTTCCACCACCAAACCTTTCAGGGGAGAAAGTGCAACAGTTTGGCACCATTTTTGAGTGAATTGGAGAATTTCAGATTTTTGCTGAAATTGTGACCCCGGGGCTTAGAATTTTTTTTTTTCACAGGTTAAGTTGTCAAGGGCTGAATTCTTGGCCTATGACAAAAAGGCTTCTGTTTCCACCGCCAAACCTTTCAGGGGAGAATTTGGAACAGTTTGGCACCATTTTTGAGTGAATTGGAGAATTTCAGATTTTTGCTGACATTATGACCCCGGGGCTTAGAAATTTTTTCCCCCGAAAGGTTAAGTTGTTGAGGGCTGATTTCATGTCCTATGACAAAAAGGCTTCTGTTTCCACCGCCAAACCTTTGAGGGGAGAAACTGCAACAGTTTGGCACCATTTTTGAGTGAATTGGAGAATTTCACATTTTTGCTGAAATTGTGACCCCGGGGCTTAGAAATTTTTTTTTTCACAGGTTAAGTTGTTGAGGGCTGATTTCATGTCCTATGATAAAAAGGCTTCTGTTTCCACCACCAAACCTTTCAGGGGAGAATGTGCAACAGTTTGGCACCATTTTTGAGTGAATGGGAGAATTTCAGATTTTTGCTGAAATTGTGACCCCGGGGCTTAGAAATTTTTTTTCCCCACAGGTTAAGTTGTTGAGGGCTGATTTCATGTCCTATGACAAAAAGGCTTCTGTTTCCACCGCCAAACCTTTGAGGGGAGAATGTGCAACAGTTTGGCACCATTTTTGAGTGAATTGGAGAATTTCAGATTTTTGCTGAAATTGTGACCCCGGGGCTTAGAAATTTTTTTTTTTCACAGGTTAAGTTGTTGAGGGCTGATTTCATGTCCTATGACAAAAAGGCTTCTGTTTCCACCGCCCAAATCTTTCAGGGAGAATGTGCAACAGTTTGGCACCATTTTTGAGTGAATTGGAGAATTTCACATTTTTGCTGAAATTGTGACCGCGGGGCGAAGAAATTTTTTTTTTCACAGGTTAAGTTGTCGAGGGCTGATTTCTTGGCCTATGACAAAAAGGCTTCTGTTTCCACCGCCAAACTTTTCAGGGGAGAATTTGCAACAGTTTGGCACAATTTTTGAGTGAATTGGAGAATTTCAGATTTTTGCTGAAATTATGACCCCGGGGATTAGAAATCCCCCCCCCCAGGTTAAGTTGTTGAGGGCTGATTTCATGTCCTATGACAAAAAGGCTTCTGTTTCCACCGCCAAACTTTTCGGGGGAGAATTTGGAACAGTTTGGCACCATTTTTGAATGAATTGGAGAATTTCAGATTTTTGCTGAAATTGTGACCCCGGGGCTTAGAAATTTTTTTTTTCCACAGGTTAAGTTGTTGAGGGCTGATTTCATGTCCTATGACAAAAAGGCTTCTGTTTCCACCGCCAAATCGTTCAATGGAGAATGTGCAACAGTTTGGCACCATTTTTGAGTGAATTGGAGAATTTCAGATTTTTGCTGAAATTGTGACCCCGGGGCTTAGAAATTTTTTTTTTCACAGGTTAAGTTGTCAAGGGCTGAATTCTTGGCCTATGACAAAAAGGCTTCTGTTTCCACCGCCAAACCTTTCAGGGGAGAATTTGGAACAGTTTGGAACACATTTTTGAGTGAATTGGAGAATTTCAGATTTTTGCTGACATTATGACCCCGGGGCTTAGAAATTTGGAACACATTTTTGAGTGAATTGGAGAATTTCAGATTTTTGCTGACATTATGACCCCGGGGCTTAGAAATTTTTTCCCCCCACAGGTTAAGTTGTTGAGGGCTGATTTCATGTCCTATGACAAAAAGGCTTCTGTTTCCACCGCCAAATCTTTCAGGGGAGAATGTGCAACAGTTTGGCACCATTTTTGAGTGAATTGGAGAATTTCAGATTTTTGCTGAAATTGTGACCCTGGGGCTTAGAAATTTTTTTTCCCACAGGTTAAGTTGTCGAGGGCTGAATTCTTGGCCTATGACAAAAAGGCTTCTGTTTCCACCGCCAAACCTTTCAGGGGAGAATTTGGAACAGTTTGGCACCATTTTTGAGTGAATTGGAGAATTTCAGATTTTTGCTGACATTATGACCCCGGGCCCGGCTTAGAAATTTTTTTCCCCCACAGGTTAAGTTGTTGAGGGCTGATTTCATGTCCTATGAGAAAAAGGCTTCTGTTTCTAGCGCCAAACCTTTCAGGGGAGAATGTGCAACAGTTTGGCACCATTTTTGAGTGAATTGGAGAATTTCACATTTTTGCTGAAATTGTGACCCCGGGGCTTAGAAATTTTTTTTTCACAGGTTAAGTTGTCGAGGGCTGATTTCATGTCCTATGATAAAAAGGGTTCTGTTTCCACCGCCAAACTTTTCAGGGGAGAATTTGCAACAGTTTGGCACCATTTTTGAGTGAATTGGAGAATTTCAGATTTTTGCTTAGAAATTGTGACCCCGGGGCTTAGAATTTTTTTTTTTCACAGGTTAAGTTGTCGAGGGCTGATTTCTTGGCCTATGACAAAAGGCTTCTGTTTCCACCGCCAAATCTTTCAGGGGAGAATGTGCAACAGTTTGGCACCATTTTTGAGTGAATTGGAGAATTTCAGATTTTTGCTGAAATTGTGACCCCGGGGCTTAGAAATTTTTTTTTTCACAGGTTAAGTTGTCGAGGGCTGAATTCTTGGCCTATGACAAAAGGCTTCTGTTTCCACCGCCAAACCTTTCAGGGGAGAATTTGGAACAGTTTGGCACCATTTTTGAGTGAATTGGAGAATTTCAGATTTTTGCTGACATTATGACCCCGGGGATTAGAAATTTTTTCCCCCCACACGTTAAGTTGTTGAGGGCTGATTTCATGTCCTATGACAAAAAGGCTTCTGTTTCGACCGCCAAACCTTTCAGGGGAGAAAGTGCAACAGTTTGGCACCATTTTTGAGTGAATTGGAGAATTTCAGATTTTTGCTGAAATTGTGACCCCGGGGCTTAGAAAAATTTTTTTTTTCACAGGTTAAGTTGTCAAGGGCTGAATTCTTGGCCTATGACAAAAAGGCTTCTGTTTCCACCGCCAAACCTTTCAGGGGAGAATTTGGAACAGTTTGGAACACATTTTTGAGTGAATTGGAGAATTTCAGATTTTTGCTGACATTATGACCCCGGGGCTTAGAAATTTGGAACACATTTTTGAGTGAATTGGAGAATTTCAGATTTTTGCTGACATTATGACCCCGGGGCTTAGAAATTTTTTCCCCCCACAGGTTAAGTTGTTGAGGGCTGATTTCATGTCCTATGAGAAAAAGGCTTCTGTTTCTAGCGCCAAACCTTTCAGGGGAGAATGTGCAACAGTTTGGCACCATTTTTGAGTGAAT
Organism: Podarcis tiliguerta; assembly: GCF_965153285.1. NCBI lineage: Eukaryota > Metazoa > Chordata > Lepidosauria > Squamata > Lacertidae > Podarcis > Podarcis tiliguerta. The sequence goes on along the minus strand of NW_028148635.1, from coordinate 61,169 downwards.
TGGAGAATTTCACATTTTTGCTGAAATTGTGACCCCGGGGCGAAGAAATTTTTTTTTTCACAGGTTAAGTTGTCGAGGGCTGAATTCTTGGCCTATGATAAAAAGGCTTCTGTTTCCACCGCCAAACTTTTCAGGGGAGAATTTGGAACAGTTTGGCACCATTTTTGAGTGAATTGGAGAATTTCAGTTTTTTGCTGACATTATGACCCCGGGGCTTAGAATTTTTTTTTTTTTCACAGGTTAAGTTGTCGAGGGCTGAATTCTTGGCCTATGACAAAAAGGCTTCTGTTTCCACCGCCAAACTTTTCAGGGGAGAATTTGCAACAGTTTGGCACAATTTTTGAGTGAATTGGAGAATTTCAGATTTTTGCTGAAATTATGACCCCGGGGATTAGAAATCCCCCCCCCCCAGGTTAAGTTGTTGAGGGCTGATTTCATGTCCTATGACAAAAAGGCTTCTGTTTCCACCGCCAAACTTTTCGGGGGAGAATTTGGAACAGTTTGGCACCATTTTTGAATGAATTGGAGAATTTCAGATTTTTGCTGAAATTGTGACCCCGGGGCTTAGAAATTTTTTTTTTTTAACAGGTTAAGTTGTTGAGGGCTGATTTCATGTCCTATGACAAAAAGGCTTCTGTTTCCACCGCCAAATCTTTCAGGGGAGAATGTGCAACAGTTTGGCACCATTTTTGAGTGAATTGGAGAATTTCAGATTTTTGCTGAAATTGTGACCCTGGGGCTTAGAAATTTTTTTTTCCACAGGTTAAGTTGTCGAGGGCTGAATTCTTGGCCTATGACAAAAAGGCTTCTGTTTCCACCGCCAAACCTTTCAGGGGAGAATTTGGAACAGTTTGGCACCATTTTTGAGTGAATTGGAGAATTTCAGATTTTTGCTGACATTATGACCCCGGGCCCGGCTTAGAAATTTTTTCCCCCCACAGGTTAAGTTGTTGAGGGCTGATTTCATGTCCTATGAGAAAAAGGCTTCTGTTTCTAGCGCTAAACCTTTCAGGGGAGAATGTGCAACAGTTTGGCACCATTTTTGAGTGAATTGGATAATTTCACATTTTTGCTGAAATTGTGACCCCGGGGCTTAGAAATTTTTTTTTCACAGGTTAAGTTGTCGAGGGCTGATTTCATGTCCTATGATAAAAAGGGTTCTGTTTCCACCGCCAAACTTTTCAGGGGAGAATTTGCAACAGTTTGGCACCATTTTTGAGTGAATTGGAGAATTTCAGATTTTTGCTTAGAAATTGTGACCCCGGGGCTTAGAATTTTTTTTTTCACAGGTTAAGTTGTCGAGGGCTGATTTCTTGGCCTATGACAAAAGGCTTCTGTTTCCACCGCCAAATCTTTCAGGGGAGAATGTGCAACAGTTTGGCACCATTTTTGAGTGAATTGGAGAATTTCAGATTTTTGCTGAAATTGTGACCCCGGGGCTTAGAAATTTTTTTTTTCACAGGTTAAGTTGTCGAGGGCTGAATTCTTGGCCTATGACAAAAGGCTTCTGTTTCCACCGCCAAACCTTTCAGGGGAGAATTTGGAACAGTTTGGCACCATTTTTGAGTGAATTGGAGAATTTCAGATTTTTGCTGACATTATGACCCCGGGGATTAGAAATTTTTTCCCCCCACACGTTAAGTTGTTGAGGGCTGATTTCATGTCCTATGACAAAAAGGCTTCTGTTTCGACCGCCAAACCTTTCAGGGGAGAAAGTGCAACAGTTTGGCACCATTTTTGAGTGAATTGGAGAATTTCAGATTTTTGCTGAAATTGTGACCCCGGGGCTTAGAAAATTTTTTTTTTTCACAGGTTAAGTTGTCGAGGGCTGAATTCTTGGCCTATGATAAAAAGGGTTCTGTTTCCACCGCCAAACTTTTCAGGGGAGAATTTGGAACAGTTTGGCACCATTTTTGAATGAATTGGAGAATTTCAGATTTTTGCTGAAATTGTGACCCCGGGGCATAGAATTTTTTTTTTTTCAGAGGTTAAGTTGTTGAGGGCTGATTTCATGTCCTATGATAAAAAGGCTTCTGTTTCCACCACCAAACCTTTCAGGGGAGAATGTGCAACAGTTTGGCACCATTTTTGAGTGAATTGGAGAATTTCAGATTTTTGCTGAAATTGTGACCCCGGGTCTTAGAAAATTTTTTTTTTCACAGGTTAAGTTGTTGAGGGCTGATTTCATGTCCTATGACAAAAAGGCTTCTGTTTCCACCGCCAAATCTTTCAGTGGAGAATGTGCAACACTTTGGCACCATTTTTGAGTGAATTGGAGAATTTCAGATTTTTGCTGAAATTGTGACCCCGGGGCTTAGAAATTTTTTTTTTCACAGGTTAAGTTGTCAAGGGCTGAATTCTTGGCCTATGACAAAAAGGCTTCTGTTTCCACCGCCAAACCTTTCAGGGGAGAATTTGGAACAGTTTGGCACCATTTTTGAGTGAATTGGAGAATTTCAGATTTTTGCTGAAATTGTGACCCCGGGGCTTAGAAAAATTTTTTTTTCACAGGTTAAGTTGTTGAGGGCTGATTTCATGTCCTATGACAAAAAGGCTTCTGTTTCCACCGCCAAATCTTTCAGGGGAGAATGTGCAACAGTTTGGCACCATTTTTGAGTGAATTGGAGAATTTCAGATTTTTGCTGAAATTGTGACCCCGGGGCTTAGAAATTTTTTTTCCCAAAGGTTAAGTTGTCGAGGGCTGAATTCTTGGCCTATGACAAAAAGGCTTCTGTTTCCACCGCCAAACCTTTCAGGGGAGAATTTGGAACAGTATGGCACCATTTTTGAGTGAATTGGAGAATTTCAGATTTTTGCTGACATTATGACCCCGGGCCCGGCTTAGAAATTTTTTTCCCCCACAGGTTAAGTTGTTGAGGGCTGATTTCATGTCCTATGAGAAAAAGGCTTCTGTTTCTAGCGCCAAACATTTCAGGGGAGAATGTGCAACAGTTTGGCACCATTTTTGAGTGAATTGGAGAATTTCACATTTTTGCTGAAATTGTGACCCCGGGGCGAAGAAATTTTTTTTTTCACAGGTTAAGTTGTCGAGGGCTGAATTCTTGGCCTATGATAAAAAGGCTTCTGTTTCCACCGCCAAACTTTTCAGGGGAGAATTTGGAACAGTTTGGCACCATTTTTGAGTGAATTGGAGAATTTCAGTTTTTTGCTGACATTATGACCCCGGGGCTTAGAATTTTTTTTTTTTCACAGGTTAAGTTGTCGAGGGCTGATTTCTTGGCCTATGACAAAAAGGCTTCTGTTTCCACCGCCAAACTTTTCAGGGGAGAATTTGCAACAGTTTGGCACAATTTTTGAGTGAATTGGAGAATTTCAGATTTTTGCTGAAATTATGACCCCGGGGATTAGAAATCCCACCCCCCCAGGTTAAGTTGTTGAGGGCTGATTTCATGTCCTATGACAAAAAGGCTTCTGTTTCCACCGCCAAACTTTTCGGGGGAGAATTTGGAACAGTTTGGCACCATTTTTGAATGAATTGGAGAATTTCAGATTTTTGCTGAAATTGTGACCCCGGGGCTTAGAAATTTTTTTTTTTCACAGGTTAAGTTGTTGAGGGCTGATTTCATGTCCTATGACAAAAAGGCTTCTGTTTCCACCGCCAAATCGTTCAATGGAGAATGTGCAACAGTTTGGCACCATTTTTGAGTGAATTGGAGAATTTCAGATTTTTGCTGAAATTGTGACCCCGGGGCTTAGAAATTTTTTTTTTCACAGGTTAAGTTGTCAAGGGCTGAATTCTTGGCCTATAACAAAAAGGCTTCTGTTTCCACCGCCAAACCTTTCAGGGGAGAATTTGGAACAGTTTGGAACACATTTTTGAGTGAATTGGAGAATTTCAGATTTTTGCTGACATTATGACCCCGGGGCTTAGAAATTTGGAACACATTTTTGAGTGAATTGGAGAATTTCAGATTTTTGCTGACATTATGACCCCGGGGCTTAGAAATTTTTTCCCCCCACAGGTTAAGTTGTTGAGGGCTGATTTCATGTCCTATGACAAAAAGGCTTCTGTTTCCACCGCCAAATCTTTCAGGGGAGAATGTGCAACAGTTTGGCAGCATTTTTGAGTGAATTGGAGAATTTCAGATTTTTGCTGAAATTGTGACCCTGGGGCTTAGAAATTTTTTTTTCCACAGGTTAAGTTGTCGAGGGCTGAATTCTTGGCCTATGACAAAAAGGCTTCTGTTTCCACCGCCAAACCTTTCAGGGGAGAATTTGGAACAGTTTGGCACCATTTTTGAGTGAATTGGAGAATTTCAGATTTTTGCTGACATTATGACCCCGGGCCCGGCTTAGAAATTTTTTTCCCCCACAGGTTAAGTTGTTGAGGGCTGATTTCATGTCCTATGAGAAAAAGGCTTCTGTTTCTAGCGCTAAACCTTTCAGGGGAGAATGTGCAACAGTTTGGCACCATTTTTGAGTGAATTGGAGAATTTCACATTTTTGCTGAAATTGTGACCCCGGGGCTTAGAAATTTTTTTTTCACAGGTTAAGTTGTCGAGGGCTGATTTCATGTCCTATGATAAAAAGGGTTCTGTTTCCACCGCCAAACTTTTCAGGGGAGAATTTGCAACAGTTTGGCACCATTTTTGAGTGAATTGGAGAATTTCAGATTTTTGCTGAAATTGTGACCCCGGGGCTTAGAAATTTTTTTTTTCACAGGTTAAGTTGTCGAGGGCTGAATTCTTGGCCTATGACAAAAGGCTTCTGTTTCCACCGCCAAACCTTTCAGGGGAGAATTTGGAACAGTTTGGCACCATTTTTGAGTGAATTGGAGAATTTCAGATTTTTGCTGACATTATGACCCCGGGGATTAGAAATTTTTTTCCCCCACACGTTAAGTTGTTGAGGGCTGATTTCATGTCCTATGACAAAAAGGCTTCTGTTTCGACCGCCAAAGCTTTCAGGGGAGAAAGTGCAACAGTTTGGCACCATTTTTGAGTGAATTGGAGAATTTCAGATTTTTGCTGAAATTGTGACCCCGGGGCTTAGAAAATTTTTTTTTTTCACAGGTTAAGTTGTCGAGGGCTGAATTCTTGGCCTATGATAAAAAGGCTTCTGTTTCCACCGCCAAACTTTTCAGGGGAGAATTTGGAACAGTTTGGCACCATTTTTGAATGAATTGGAGAATTTCAGATTTTTGCTGAAATTGTGACCCCGGGGCTTAGAAATTTTTTTTTTTCAGAGGTTAAGTTGTTGAGGGCTGATTTCATGTCCTATGATAAAAAGGCTTCTGTTTCCACCACCAAACCTTTCAGGGGAGAATGTGCAACAGTTTGGCACCATTTTTGAGTGAATTGGAGAATTTCAGATTTTTGCTGAAATTGTGACCCCGGGTCTTAGAAAATTTTTTTTTTCACAGGTTAAGTTGTTGAGGGCTGATTTCATGTCCTATGACAAAAAGGCTTCTGTTTCCACGGCCAAATCTTTCAGTGGAGAATGTGCAACACTTTGGCACCATTTTTGAGTGAATTGGAGAATTTCAGATTTTTGCTGAAATTGTGACCCCGGGGCTTAGAAATTTTTTTTTTCACAGGTTAAGTTGTCAAGGGCTGAATTCTTGGCCTATGACAAAAAGGCTTCTGTTTCCACCGCCAAACCTTTCAGGGGAGAATTTGGAACAGTTTGGCACCATTTTTGAGTGAATTGGAGAATTTCAGATTTTTGCTGACATTATGACCCCGGGGCTTAGAAATTTTTTCCCCCGAAAGGTTAAGTTGTTGAGGGCTGATTTCATGTCCTATGACAAAAAGGCTTCTGTTTCCACCGCCAAACCTTTGAGGGGAGAAACTGCAACAGTTTGGCACCATTTTTGAGTGAATTGGAGAATTTCAGATTTTTGCTGAAATTGTGACCCCGGGGCTTAGAATTTTTTTTTTTCACAGGTTAAGTTGTTGAGGGCTGATTTCATGTCCTATGATAAAAAGGCTTCTGTTTCCACCACCAAACCTTTCAGGGGAGAATGTGCAACAGTTTGGCACCATTTTTGAGTGAATGGGAGAATTTCAGATTTTTGCTGAAATTGTGACCCCGGGGCTTAGAAATTTTTTTCCCCCACAGGTTAAGTTGTTGAGGGCTGATTTCATGTCCTATGACAAAAAGGCTTCTGTTTCCACCGCCAAACCTTTGAGGGGAGAATGTGCAACAGTTTGGCACCATTTTTGAGTGAATTGGAAAATTTCAGATTTTTGCTGACATTGTGACCCCGGGGCTTAGAAATTTTTTTTTTTCACAGGTTAAGTTGTTGAGGGCTGATTTCATGTCCTATGACAAAAAGGCTTCTGTTTCCACCGCCAAATCTTTCAGGGGAGAATGTGCAACAGTTCGGCACCATTTTTGAGGGAATTGGAGAATTTCACATTTTTGCTGAAATTGTGACCCCGGGCCTTAGAATTTTTTTTTTCACAGGTTAAGTTGTCGAGGGCTGATTTCATGTCCTATGATAAAAAGGCTTCTGTTTCCACGGCCAAACCTTTCAGGGGAGAATGTGCAACAGTTTGGCACCATTTTTGAGTGAATTGGAGAATTTCAGATTTTTGCTGAAATTGTGACCCCGGGGCTTAGAAATTTTTTTTTCACAGGTTAAGTTGTCGAGGGCTGATTTCATGTCCTATGACAAAAAGGCTTCTGTTTCCACCGCCAAACCTTTCAGGGGAGAAAGCTTAGAATTTTTTTTTTTCCACAGGTTAAGTTGTTGAGGGCTGATTTCATGTCCTATGACAAAAAGGCTTCTGTTTCCACCGCCAAACCTTTCAGGGGAGAATGGGCAACAGTTTGGCACCATTTTTGAGTGAATTGGAGAATTTCAGATTTTTGCTGAAATTGTGACCCCGGGGCTTAGAAATTTTTTTTTTCACAGGTCAAGTTGTTGAGGGCTGATTTCATGTCCTATGACAAAAAGGCTTCTGTTTCCACCGCCAAACCTTTCAGGGGAGAATGTGCTACAGTTTGGCACCATTTTTTCAGTGAATTGGAGAATTTCAGATTTTTGCTGAAATTGTGACCCCGGGGCTCAGAATTTTTTTTTTTTTCACAGGTTAAGTTGTTGAGGGCTGATTTCATGTCCTATGACAAAAAGGCTTCTGTTTCCACCGCCAAACCTTTCAGGGGAAAATGTGCAACAGTTTGGCACCATTTTTGAGTGAATTGGAGAATTTCAGATTTTTGCTGAAAATGTGACCCCGGGGTTTAGAAATTTTTTTTTTCACAGGTTAAGTTGTCGAGGGCTGATTTCATGTCCTATGATAAAAAGGCTTCTGTTTCCAACACCAAACCTTTGAGGGGAGAAAGTGCAACAGTTTGGGACCATTTTTGAGTGAATAGGAGAATTTCAGATTTTTCTGAAATTTTGACCCCGGGGCTTAGAATTTTTTTTTTCACAGGTTAAGTTGTCGAGGGCTGATTTCATGTCCTATGATAAAAAGGCTTCTGTTTCCACCGCCAAACCTTTCAGGGGAGATTGTGCAACAGTTTGGCACCATTTTTGAGTGAATTGGAGAATTTCAGATTTTTGCTGAAATTGTGACCCCGGGGCTTAGAAATTTTTTTTTTCACAGGTTAAGTTGTTGAGGGCTGATTTCATGTCCTATGATAAAAAGGCTTCTGTTTCCACCGCCAAACCTTTCAGGGCAGAATTTGAACAGTTTGGCACCATTTTTGAGTGAATTGGAGGATTTCAGATTTTTGCTGAAATTGTGACCCCGGGGCTTAGAATTTTTTTTTTCAAGAGTTACGTTGTCGAGGGCTTATTTCATGTCCTATGACAAAAAGGCTTCTGTTTCCACCGCCAAACCTTTCAGGGGAGAATGTGCAACAGTTTGGCACCATTTTTGAGTGAATTGGAGAATTTCAGATTTTTGCTGAAATTGTGACCCCGGGGCTTAGAAAAATTTTTTTTTTCACACTTTAAGTTGTCAAGGGCTGAATTCTTGGCCTATGACAAAAAGACTTCTGTTTCCACCACCAAACCTTTCAGGGGAGAATGTGCAACAGTTTCGCACCATTTTTGAGTGAATTGGAGAATTTCAGATTTTTGCTGAAATTGTGACCCCGGGTCTTAGAATTTTTTTTTTTCACAGGTTAAGTTGTTGAGGGCTGATTTCATGTCCTATCACAAAAAGGGTTCTGTTTCCACCGCCAAAGTTTTCAGGGGAGAATTTGCAACAGTTTGGCACCATTTTTGAGTGAATTGGAGAATTTCAGATTTTTGCTGACATTATGACCCCGGGGCTTAGAATTTTTTTTTTCACAGGTTAAGTTGTCGAGGGCTGATTTCATGTCCTATGACAAAAAGGCTTCTGTTTCGACCGCCAAACCTTTCAGGGGAGAAAGTGCAACAGTTTGGCACCATTTTTGAGTGAATTGGAGAATTTCAGATTTTTGCTGAAATTGTGACCCCGGGGCTTAGAAATTTTTTTTTTCACAGGTTAAGTTGTCGAGGGCTGAATTCTTGGCCTATGACAAAAAGGCTTCTGTTTCCACCGCCAAACCTTTCAGGGGAGAATTTGGAACAGTTTGGCACCATTTTTGAGTGAATTGGAGAATTTCAGATTTTTGCTGACATTATGACCCCGGGGATTAGAAATTTTTTCCCCCCACACGTTAAGTTGTTGAGGGCTGATTTCATGTCCTATGACAAAAAGGCTTCTGTTTCGACCGCCAAACCTTTGAGGGGAGAAAGTGCAACAGTTTGGCACCATTTTTGAGTGAATTGGAGAATTTCAGATTTTTGCTGAAATTGTGACGCCGTGGCTTAGAAAATTATTTTTTCCACAGGTTAAGTTGTCGAGGGCTGAATTCTTGGCCTATGACAAAAAGGCTTCTGTTTCCACCGCCAAACCCTTCAGGGGAGAATTTGCAACAGTTTGGCACCATTTTTGAGTGAATTGGAGAATTTCAGATTTTTGCTGAAATTGTGACCCCGGGGCGTAGAATTTTTTTTCCCAATGGTTAAGTTGTTGAGGGCTGATTTCATGTCCTATGATAAAAAGGCTTCTGTTTCCACCGCCAAACCTTTCAGGGGAGAATTTGGAACAGTTTGGCACCATTTTTGAGTGAATTGGAGAATTTCAGATTTTTGCTGAAATTGTGACCCCGGGGCGAAGAAATTTTTTTTTTCACAGGTTAAGTTGTTGAGGGCTGATTTCATGTCCTATCACAAAAAGGCTTCTGTTTCTACCGCCAAATCTTTCAGGGGAGAAAGTGCAACAGTTTGGCACCATTTTTGAGTGAATTGGAGAATTTCAGATTTTTGCTGACATTATGACCCCGGGGCTTAGATATTTTTTTCCCCCCCACAGGTTAAGTTGTTGAGGGCTGATTTCATGTCCTATGACAAAAAGGCTTCTGTTTCGACCGCCAAACCTTTCAGGGGAGAAAGTGCAACAGTTTGGCACCATTTTTGAGTGAATTGGAGAATTTCAGATTTTTGCTGAAATTGTGACCCCGGGGCTTAGAAATTTTTTTTTTCACAGGTTAAGTTGTCGAGGGCTGAATTCTTGGCCTATGACAAAAAGGCTTCTGTTTCCACCGCCAAACCTTTCAGGGGAGAATTTGGAACAGTTTGGCACCATTTTTGAGTGAATTGGAGAATTTCAGATTTTTGCTGACATTATGACCCCGGGGATTAGAAATTTTTTTCCCCCACACGTTAAGTTGTTGAGGGCTGATTTCATGTCCTATGACAAAAAGGCTTCTGTTTCGACCGCCAAACCTTTGAGGGGAGAAAGTGCAACAGTTTGGCACCATTTTTGAGTGAATTGGAGAATTTCAGATTTTTGCTGAAATTGTGACGCCGTGGCTTAGAAAATTATTTTTTCCACAGGTTAAGTTGTCGAGGGCTGAATTCTTGGCCTATGACAAAAAGGCTTCTGTTTCCACCGCCAAACCCTTCAGGGGAGAATTTGCAACAGTTTGGCACCATTTTTGAGTGAATTGGAGAATTTCAGATTTTTGCTGAAATTGTGACCCCGGGGCGTAGAATTTTTTTTCCCAATGGTTAAGTTGTTGAGGGCTGATTTCATGTCCTATGATAAAAAGGCTTCTGTTTCCACCGCCAAACCTTTCAGGGGAGAATTTGGAACAGTTTGGCACCATTTTTGAGTGAATTGGAGAATTTCACATTTTTGCTGAAATTGTGACCCCGGGGCGAAGAAATTTTTTTTTTCACAGGTTAAGTTGTTGAGGGCTGATTTCATGTCCTATCACAAAAAGGCTTCTGTTTCTACCGCCAAATCTTTCAGGGGAGAAAGTGCAACAGTTTGGCACCATTTTTGAGTGAATTGGAGAATTTCAGATTTTTGCTGACATTATGACCCCGGGGCTTAGATATTTTTTTCCCCCCCACAGGTTAAGTTGTTGAGGGCTGATTTCATGTCCTATGACAAAAAGGCTTCTGTTTCGACCGCCAAACCTTTCAGGGGAGAAAGTGCAACAGTTTGGCAGCATTTTTGAGTGAATTGGAGAATTTCAGATTTTTGCTGACATTATGACCCCGGGGATTAGAAATTTTTTCCCCCACACGTTAAGTTGTTGAGGGCTGATTTCATGTCCTATGACAAAAAGGCTTCTGTTTCGACCGCCAAACCTTTGAGGGGAGAAAGTGCAACAGTTTGGCACCATTTTTGAGTGAATTGGAGAATTTCAGATTTTTGCTGAAATTGTGACCCCGGGGCTTAGAAAATTATTTTTTCCACAGGTTAAGTTGTCGAGGGCTGAATTCTTGGCCTATGACAAAAAGGCTTCTGTTTCCACCGCCAAACCTTTCAGGGGAGAATTTGCAACAGTTTGGCACCATTTTTGAGTGAATTGGAGAATTTCAGATTTTTGCTGAAATTGTGAACCCGGGGCTTAGAAATTTTTTTTTCACTGGTTAAGTTGTCAAGGGCTGAATTCTTGGCCTATGACAAAAAGGTTTCTGTTTCCACCGCCAAACCTTTCAGGGGAGAATGTGCAACAGTTTGGCACCATTTTTGAGTGAATTGGAGAATTTCAGATTTTTGCTGAAATTGTGACCCCGGGGCGTAGAATTTTTTTTTCCAATGGTTAAGTTGTTGAGGGCTGATTTCATGTCCTATGATAAAAAGGCTTCTGTTTCCACCGCCAAACCTTTCAGGGGAGAATTTGGAACAGTTTGGCACCATTTTTGAGTGAATTGGAGAATTTCACATTTTTGCTGAAATTGTGACCCCGGGGCGAAGAAATTTTTTTTTTCACAGGTTAAGTTGTTGAGGGCTGATTTCATGTCCTATCACAAAAAGGCTTCTGTTTCTACCGCCAAATCTTTCAGGGGAGAAAGTGCAACAGTTTGGCACCATTTTTGAGTGAATTGGAGAATTTCAGATTTTTGCTGACATTATGACCCCGGGGCTTAGATATTTTTTTTTCCCCCACAGGTTAAGTTGTTGAGGGCTGATTTCATGTCCTATCACAAAAAGGCTTCTGTTTCTACCGCCAAATCTTTCAGGGGAGAATTTGGAACAGTTTGGCACCATTTTTGAGTGAATTGGAGAATTTCACATTTTTGCTGAAATTGTGACCCCGGGGCGAAGAAATTTTTTTTTTCACAGGTTAAGTTGTTGAGGGCTGATTTCATGTCCTATCACAAAAAGGCTTCTGTTTCTACCGCCAAATCTTTCAGGGGAGAAAGTGCAACAGTTTGGCACCATTTTTGAGTGAATTGGAGAATTTCAGATTTTTGCTGACATTATGACCCCGGGGCTTAGATATTTTTTTCCCCCCCACAGGTTAAGTTGTTGAGGGCTGATTTCATGTCCTATGACAAAAAGGCTTCTGTTTCGACCGCCAAACCTTTCAGGGGAGAAAGTGCAACAGTTTGGCAGCATTTTTGAGTGAATTGGAGAATTTCAGATTTTTGCTGACATTATGACCCCGGGGATTAGAAATTTTTTCCCCCACACGTTAAGTTGTTGAGGGCTGATTTCATGTCCTATGACAAAAAGGCTTCTGTTTCGACCGCCAAACCTTTGAGGGGAGAAAGTGCAACAGTTTGGCACCATTTTTGAGTGAATTGGAGAATTTCAGATTTTTGCTGAAATTGTGACCCCGGGGCTTAGAAAATTATTTTTTCCACAGGTTAAGTTGTCGAGGGCTGAATTCTTGGCCTATGACAAAAAGGCTTCTGTTTCCACCGCCAAACCTTTCAGGGGAGAATTTGCAACAGTTTGGCACCATTTTTGAGTGAATTGGAGAATTTCAGATTTTTGCTGAAATTGTGAACCCGGGGCTTAGAAATTTTTTTTTCACTGGTTAAGTTGTCAAGGGCTGAATTCTTGGCCTATGACAAAAAGGTTTCTGTTTCCACCGCCAAACCTTTCAGGGGAGAATGTGCAACAGTTTGGCACCATTTTTGAGTGAATTGGAGAATTTCAGATTTTTGCTGAAATTGTGACCCCGGGGCGTAGAATTTTTTTTTCCAATGGTTAAGTTGTTGAGGGCTGATTTCATGTCCTATGATAAAAAGGCTTCTGTTTCCACCGCCAAACCTTTCAGGGGAGAATTTGGAACAGTTTGGCACCATTTTTGAGTGAATTGGAGAATTTCACATTTTTGCTGAAATTGTGACCCCGGGGCGAAGAAATTTTTTTTTTCACAGGTTAAGTTGTTGAGGGCTGATTTCATGTCCTATCACAAAAAGGCTTCTGTTTCTACCGCCAAATCTTTCAGGGGAGAAAGTGCAACAGTTTGGCACCATTTTTGAGTGAATTGGAGAATTTCAGATTTTTGCTGACATTATGACCCCGGGGCTTAGATATTTTTTTTTCCCCCACAGGTTAAGTTGTTGAGGGCTGATTTCATGTCCTATCACAAAAAGGCTTCTGTTTCTACCGCCAAATCTTTCAGGGGAGAAAGTGCAACAGTTTGGCACCATTTTTGAGTGAATTGGAGAATTTCAGATTTTTGCTGACATTATGACCCCGGGGCTTAGATATTTTTTTTTCCCCCACAGGTTAAGTTGTTGAGGGCTGATTTCATGTCCTATGACAAAAAGGCTTCTGTTTCGACCGCCAAACCTTTCAGGGGAGAATTTGCAACAGTTTGGCACCATTTTTGAGTGAATTGGAGAATTTCAGATTTTTGCTGAAATTGTGACCCCGGGGCTTAGAAATTTTTTTTTCACAGGTTAAGTTGTCGAGGGCTGATTTCTTGGCCTATGACAAAAACGCTTCTGTTTCCACCACCAAACTTTTCAGGGGAGAATTTGCAACAGTTTGGCACCATTTTTGAGTGAATTGGAGAATTTCAGATTTTTGCTGAAATTGTGACCCCGGGGCTTAGAATTTTTTTTTTCACAGGTTAAGTTGTCAAGGGCTGAATTCTTGGCCTATGACAACAAGGTTTCTGTTTCCACCGCCAAACCTTTCAGGGGAGAATTTGCAACAGTTTGGCAGCATTTTTGAGTGAATTGGAGAATTTAAGATTTTTGCTGAAATTGTGACCCCGGGGCTTAGAAATTTTTTTTTTCACAGGTTAAGTTGTTGAGGGCTGATTTCATGTCCTATCACAAAAAGGCTTCTGTTTTCACCGCCAAACCTTTGAGGGGAGAAAGTGCAACAGTTTGGCACCATTTTTGAATGAATTGGAGAATTTCAGATTTTTGCTGAAATTGTGACCCCGGGGCTTAGAAATTTTTTTTTTCACAGGTTAAGTTGTTGAGGGCTGATTTCATGTCCTATGATAAAAAGGCTTCTGTTTCCACCGCCAAACCTTTCAGGGGAGAAAGTGCAACAGTTTGGCACCATTTTTGAGTGAATTGGAGAATTTCAGATTTTTGCTGAAATTGTGACCCCGGGGCTTAGAAATTTTTTCTTCACAGGTTAAGTTGTCAAGGGCTGAATTCTTGGCCTATGACAAAAAGGTTTCTGTTTCCACCACCAAACTTTTCAGGGGAGAATGTGCAACAGTTTGGCACCATTTTTGAGTGAATTGGAGAATTTCACATTTTTGCTGAAATTGTGACCCCGGGGCGAAGAAATTTTTTTTTTCACAGGTTAAGTTGTTGAGGGCTGATTTCATGTCCTATCACAAAAAGGCTTCTGTTTCTACCGCCAAATCTTTCAGGGGAGAAAGTGCAACAGTTTGGCACCATTTTTGAGTGAATTGGAGAATTTCAGATTTTTGCTGACATTATGACCCCGGGGCTTAGATATTTTTTTTTCCCCCACAGGTTAAGTTGTTGAGGGCTGATTTCATGTCCTATCACAAAAAGGCTTCTGTTTCTACCGCCAAATCTTTCAGGGGAGAATTTGGAACAGTTTGGCACCATTTTTGAGTGAATTGGAGAATTTCACATTTTTGCTGAAATTGTGACCCCGGGGCGAAGAAATTTTTTTTTTCACAGGTTAAGTTGTTGAGGGCTGATTTCATGTCCTATCACAAAAAGGCTTCTGTTTCTACCGCCAAATCTTTCAGGGGAGAAAGTGCAACAGTTTGGCACCATTTTTGAGTGAATTGGAGAATTTCAGATTTTTGCTGACATTATGACCCCGGGGCTTAGATATTTTTTTCCCCCCCACAGGTTAAGTTGTTGAGGGCTGATTTCATGTCCTATGACAAAAAGGCTTCTGTTTCGACCGCCAAACCTTTCAGGGGAGAAAGTGCAACAGTTTGGCAGCATTTTTGAGTGAATTGGAGAATTTCAGATTTTTGCTGACATTATGACCCCGGGGATTAGAAATTTTTTCCCCCACACGTTAAGTTGTTGAGGGCTGATTTCATGTCCTATGACAAAAAGGCTTCTGTTTCGACCGCCAAACCTTTGAGGGGAGAAAGTGCAACAGTTTGGCACCATTTTTGAGTGAATTGGAGAATTTCAGATTTTTGCTGAAATTGTGACCCCGGGGCTTAGAAAATTATTTTTTCCACAGGTTAAGTTGTCGAGGGCTGAATTCTTGGCCTATGACAAAAAGGCTTCTGTTTCCACCGCCAAACCTTTCAGGGGAGAATTTGCAACAGTTTGGCACCATTTTTGAGTGAATTGGAGAATTTCAGATTTTTGCTGAAATTGTGAACCCGGGGCTTAGAAATTTTTTTTTCACTGGTTAAGTTGTCAAGGGCTGAATTCTTGGCCTATGACAAAAAGGTTTCTGTTTCCACCGCCAAACCTTTCAGGGGAGAATGTGCAACAGTTTGGCACCATTTTTGAGTGAATTGGAGAATTTCAGATTTTTGCTGAAATTGTGACCCCGGGGCGTAGAATTTTTTTTTCCAATGGTTAAGTTGTTGAGGGCTGATTTCATGTCCTATGATAAAAAGGCTTCTGTTTCCACCGCCAAACCTTTCAGGGGAGAATTTGGAACAGTTTGGCACCATTTTTGAGTGAATTGGAGAATTTCACATTTTTGCTGAAATTGTGACCCCGGGGCGAAGAAATTTTTTTTTTCACAGGTTAAGTTGTTGAGGGCTGATTTCATGTCCTATCACAAAAAGGCTTCTGTTTCTACCGCCAAATCTTTCAGGGGAGAAAGTGCAACAGTTTGGCACCATTTTTGAGTGAATTGGAGAATTTCAGATTTTTGCTGACATTATGACCCCGGGGCTTAGATATTTTTTTTTCCCCCACAGGTTAAGTTGTTGAGGGCTGATTTCATGTCCTATCACAAAAAGGCTTCTGTTTCTACCGCCAAATCTTTCAGGGGAGAAAGTGCAACAGTTTGGCACCATTTTTGAGTGAATTGGAGAATTTCAGATTTTTGCTGACATTATGACCCCGGGGCTTAGATATTTTTTTTTCCCCCACAGGTTAAGTTGTTGAGGGCTGATTTCATGTCCTATGACAAAAAGGCTTCTGTTTCGACCGCCAAACCTTTCAGGGGAGAATTTGCAACAGTTTGGCACCATTTTTGAGTGAATTGGAGAATTTCAGATTTTTGCTGAAATTGTGACCCCGGGGCTTAGAAATTTTTTTTTCACAGGTTAAGTTGTCGAGGGCTGATTTCTTGGCCTATGACAAAAACGCTTCTGTTTCCACCACCAAACTTTTCAGGGGAGAATTTGCAACAGTTTGGCACCATTTTTGAGTGAATTGGAGAATTTCAGATTTTTGCTGAAATTGTGACCCCGGGGCTTAGAATTTTTTTTTTCACAGGTTAAGTTGTCAAGGGCTGAATTCTTGGCCTATGACAACAAGGTTTCTGTTTCCACCGCCAAACCTTTCAGGGGAGAATTTGCAACAGTTTGGCAGCATTTTTGAGTGAATTGGAGAATTTAAGATTTTTGCTGAAATTGTGACCCCGGGGCTTAGAAATTTTTTTTTTCACAGGTTAAGTTGTTGAGGGCTGATTTCATGTCCTATCACAAAAAGGCTTCTGTTTTCACCGCCAAACCTTTGAGGGGAGAAAGTGCAACAGTTTGGCACCATTTTTGAATGAATTGGAGAATTTCAGATTTTTGCTGAAATTGTGACCCCGGGGCTTAGAAATTTTTTTTTTCACAGGTTAAGTTGTTGAGGGCTGATTTCATGTCCTATGATAAAAAGGCTTCTGTTTCCACCGCCAAACCTTTCAGGGGAGAAAGTGCAACAGTTTGGCACCATTTTTGAGTGAATTGGAGAATTTCAGATTTTTGCTGAAATTGTGACCCCGGGGCTTAGAAATTTTTTCTTCACAGGTTAAGTTGTCAAGGGCTGAATTCTTGGCCTATGACAAAAAGGTTTCTGTTTCCACCACCAAACTTTTCAGGGGAGAATGTGCAACAGTTTGGCACCATTTTTGAATGAATTGGAGAATTTCAGATTTTTGCTGAAATTGTGACCCCGGGGCTTAGAAATTTTTTTTTTCCACAGGTTAATTTGTTGAGGGCTGATTTTATGTCTTATGATAAAAAGGCTTCTTTTTCCACCGCCAAACTTTTCAGGGGAGAATGTGCAACAGTTTGGCACCATTTTTGAGTGAATTGGAGAATTTCAGATTTTTGCTGAAATTGTGACCCCGGGGCTTAGAAAAATTTTTTTTCACAGGTTAAGTTGTCAAGGGCTGAATTCTTGGCTTATGACAAAAAGGCTTCTGTTTCCACCGCCAAACCTTTCAGGGGAGAATTTGGAACAGTTTGGCACCATTTTTGAGTGAATTGGAGAATTTCAGATTTTTGCTGACATTATGACCCCGGGGCTTAGAAATTTTTTCCCCCCACAGGTTAAGTTGTTGAGGGCTGATTTCATGTCCTATGACAAAAAGGCTTCTGTTTCCACCGCCAAACCTTTTAGGGGAGAAAGTGCAACAGTTTGGCACCATTTTTGAGTGAATTGGAGAATTTCAGATTTTTGCTGAAATTGTGACCCCGGGGCTTAGAAATTTTTTTTTCACAGGTTAAGTTGTCGAGGGCTGATTTCTTGGCCTATGACAAAAAGGCTTCTGTTTCCACCGCCAAACCTTTCAGGGGAGAATTTGGAACAGTTTGGCACCATTTTTGAGTGAATTGGAGAATTTCAGATTTTTGCTGACATTATGACCCCGGGGCTTAGATATTTTTTCCCCCCACAGGTTAAGTTGTTGAGGGCTGATTTCATGTCCTATGACAAAAAGGCTTCTGTTTCCACCGCCAAACCTTTTAGGGGAGAAAGTGCAACAGTTTGGCACCATTTTTGAGTGAATTGGAGAATTTCAGATTTTTGCTGAAATTGTGACCCCGGGGCTTAGAATTTTTTTTTATACAGGTTAAGTTGTCGAGGGCTGATTTCTTGGCCTATGACAAAAAAGCTTCTGTTTCCACCACCAAACTTTTCAGGGGAGAATTTGCAACAGTTTGGCACCATTTTTGAGTGAATTGGAGAATTTCAGATTTTTGCTGAAATTGTGACCCCGGGGCTTAGAAATTTTTTTTTTCCACAGGTTAAGTTGTTGAGGGCTGATTTTATGTCCTATGATAAAAAGGCTTCTGTTTCCACCGCCAAACCTTTCAGGGGAGAATGTGCAACAGTTTGGCACCATTTTTGAGTGAATGGGAGAATTTCAGATTTTTGCTGAAATTGTGACCCCGGGGCTTAGAAATTTTTTTTCCCCACAGGTTAAGTTGTTGAGGGCTGATTTCATGTCCTATGACAAAAAGGCTTCTGTTTCCACCGCCAAACCTTTGAGGGGAGAATGTGCAACAGTTTGGCACCACTTTTGAGTGAATTGGAGAATTTCAGATTTTTGCTGAAATTGTGACCCCAGGGCTTAGAAAAATTTTTTTTTCACAGGTTAAGTTGTTGAGGGCTGATTTCATGTCCTATGACAAAAAGGCTTCTGTTTCCACCGCCAAATCTTTCAGGGGAGAATGTGCAACAGTTTGGCACCATTTTTGAGTGAATTGGAGAATTTCAGATTTTTGCTGAAATTGTGACCCCGGGGCGTAGAAATTTTTTTTTTCACAGGTTAAGTTGTCGAGGGCTGAATTCTTGGCCTATGATAAAAAGGCTTCTGTTTCCACCGCCAAACTTTTCAGGGGAGAATTTGGAACAGTTTGGCACCATTTTTGAGTGAATTGGAGAATTTCAGATTTTTGCTGAAATTGTGACCCCGGGGCTTAGAAAATTTTTTCCCCCCACAGGTTAAGTTGTCGAGGGCTGAATTCTTGGCCTATGACAAAAAGGCTTCTGTTTCCACCGCCAAACCTTTCAGGGGAGAATGTGCAACAGTTTGGCACCATTTTTGAATGAATTGGAGAATTTCAGATTTTTGCTGAAATTGTGACCCCGGGGCTTAGAAATTTTTTTTCCACAGGTTAAGTTGTCAAGGGCTGAATTCTTGGCCTATGACAAAAAGGTTTCTGTTTCCACCGCCAAACCTTTCAGGGGAGAATTTGGAACAGTTTGGCACCATTTTTGAGTGCATTGGAGAATTTCAGATTTTTGCTGAAATTGTGACCCCGGGCCTTAGAATTTTTTTCCCCAATGGTTAAGTTGTTGAGGGCTGATTTCATGTCCTATGATAAAAAGGCTTCTGTTTCCACCGCCAAACCTTTCAGGGGAGAATGTGCAACAGTTTGGCACCATTTTTGAATGAATTGGAGAATTTCAGATTTTTGCTGAAATTGTGACCCCGGGGCTTAGAAATTTTTTTTTTCCACAGGTTAATTTGTTGAGGGCTGATTTTATGTCTTATGATAAAAAGGCTTCTGTTTCCACCGCCAAACCTTTCAGGGGAGAATGTGCAACAGTTTGGCACCATTTTTGAGTGAATTGGAGAATTTCAGATTTTTGCTGAAATTGTGACCCCGGGGCTTAGAAATTTTGTTTTTCACAGGTTAAGTTGTCAAGGGCTGAATTCTTGGCCTATGACAAAAAGGCTTCTGTTTCCACCGCCAAACCTTTCAGGGGAGAATTTGGAACAGTTTGGCACCATTTTTGAGTGAATTGGAGAATTTCAGATTTTTGCTGACATTATGACCCCGGGGCTTAGAAATTTTTTCCCCCCACAGGTTAAGTTGTTGAGGGCTGATTTCATGTCCTATGACAAAAAGGCTTCTGTTTCCCACCGCCAAACCTTTTAGGGGAGAAAGTGCAACACTTTGGCACCATTTTTAAGTGAATTGGAGAATTTCAGATTTTTGCTGAAATTGTGACCCCGGGGATTAGAAATTTTTTTTTCACAGGTTAAGTTGTCGAGGGCTGATTTCTTGGCCTATGAGAAAAAAGCTTCTGTTTCCACCACCAAACTTTTCAGGGGAGAATTTGCAACAGTTTGGCACCATTTTTGAGTGAATTGGAGAATTTCAGATTTTTGCTGAAATTGTGACCCCGGGGCTTAGAATTTTTTTTTTCACAGGTTAAGTTGTCAAGGGCTGAATTCTTGGCCTATGACAAAAAGGTTTCTGTTTCCACCGCCAAACCTTTCAGGGGAGAATTTGCAACAGTTTGGCAGCATTTTTGAGTGAATTGGAGAATTTAAGATTTTTGCTGAAATTGTGACCCCGGGGCTTAGAAATTTTTTTTTTCACAGGTTAAGTTGTTGAGGGCTGATTTCATGTCCTATCACAAAAAGGCTTCTGTTTCCACCGCCAAACCTTTGAGGGGAGAAAGTGCAACAGTTTGGCACCATTTTTGAATGAATTGGAGAATTTCAGATTTTTGCTGAAATTGTGACCCCGGGGCTTAGAATTTTTTTTTTCACAGGTTAAGTTGTCAAGGGCTGATTTCATGTCCTATGATAAAAAGGCTTCTGTTTCCACCGCCAAACCTTTCAGGGGAGAATGTGCAACAGTTTGGCACCATTTTTGAGTGAATTGGAGAATTTCAGATTTTTGCTGAAATTGTGACCCCGGGGCTTAGAAAAATTTTTTTTTTCACAGTTTAAGTTGTTGAGGGCTGATTTCATGTCCTATCACAAAAAGGCTTCTGTTTCCACCGCCAAATCTTTCAGGGGAGAATGTGCAACAGTTTGGCACCATTTTTGAGTGAATTGGAGAATTTCAGATTTTTGCTGAAATTGTGACCCCGGGGCTTAGAAATTTTTTTTTCCACAGGTTAAGTTGTCAAGGGCTGAATTCTTGGCCTATGACAAAAAGGCTTCTGTTTCCACCGCCAAACCTTTCAGGGGAGAATGTGCAACAGTTTGGCACCATTTTTGAGTGAATTGGAGAATTTCAGATTTTTGCTGAAATTGTGACCCCGGGGCTTAGAATTTTTTTTTCCAATGGTTAAGTTGTTGAGGGCTGATTTCATGTCCTATTATAAAAAGCCTTCTGTTTCCACCGCCAAACCTCTGAGGGGAGAAAGTGCAACAGTTTGGCACCATTTTTGAATGAATTGGAGAATTTCAGATTTTTGCTGAAATTGTAACCCCGGGGCTTTGAATTTTTTTTTTCCACAGGTTAAGTTGTCGAGGGCTGATTTCATGTCCTATGATAAAAAGGGTTCTGTTTCCACCGCCAAACTTTTCAGGGGAGAATTTGCAACAGTTTGGCACCATTTTTGAGTGAATTGGAGAATTTCAGATTTTTGCTTAGAAATTGTGACCCCGGGGCTTAGAATTTTTTTTTTCACAGGTTAAGTTGTCCAGGGCTGATTTCTTGGCCTATGACAAAAAGGCTTCTGTTTCCACCGCCAAATCTTTCAGGGGAGAAAGTGTAACAGTTTGGCACCATTTTTGAGTGAATTGGAGAATTTCAGATTTTTGCTGAAATTGTGACCCCGGGGCTTAGAAAATTTTTTTCCCCCACAGGTTAAGTTGTCGAGGGCCGAATTCTTGGCCTATGAGAAAAAGGCTTCTGTTTCCACCGCCAAAACTTTCAGGGGAGAATGTGCAACAGTTTGGCACCATTTTTGAGTGCATTGGAGAATTTCAGATTTTTGCTGAAATTGTGACCCCGGGGCTTAGAAATTTTTTTTCCCCACAGGTTAAGTTGTTGAGGGCTGATTTTATGTCCTATGATAAAAAGGCTTCTGTTTCCACCGCCAAACCTTTCAGGGGAGAATGTGCAACAGTTTGGCACCATTTTTGAGTGAATTGGAGAATTTCAGATTTTTGCTGACATTATGACCCCGGGGCGTAGAAATTTTCCCCCCCCCACAGGTTAAGTTGTTGAGGGCTGATTTCATGTCCTATGACAAAAAGGCTTCTGTTTCCACCGCCAAACCTTTTAGGGGAGAAAGTGCAACAGTTTGGCACCATTTTTGAGTGAATTGGAGAATTTCAGATTTTTGCTGAAATTGTGACCCCGGGGCTTAGAAATTTTTTTTTCACAGGTTAAGTTGTCGAGGGCTGATTTCTTGGCCTATGACAAAAAAGCTTCTGTTTCCACCACCAAACTTTTCAGGGGAGAATTTGCAACAGTTTGGCACCATTTTTGAGTGAATTGGAGAATTTCAGATTTTTGCTGAAATTGTGACCCCGGGGCTTAGAATTTTTTTTTTCACAGGTTAAGTTGTCAAGGGCTGAATTCTTGGCCTATGACAAAAAGGTTTCTGTTTCCACCGCCAAACCTTTCAGGGGAGAATTTGCAACAGTTTGGCAGCATTTTTGAGTGAATTGGAGAATTTAAGATTTTTGCTGAAATTGTGACCCCGGGGCTTAGAAAATTTCCCCCCCCCACAGGTTAAGTTGTTGAGGGCTGATTTCATGTCCTATTATAAAAAGCCTTCTGTTTCCACCGCCAAACCTCTGAGGGGAGAAAGTGCAACAGTTTGGCACCATTTTTGAATGAATTGGAGAATTTCAGATTTTTGCTGAAATTGTAACCCCGGGGCTTTGAATTTTTTTTTTTCACAGGTTAAGTTGTCGAGGGCTGATTTCATGTCCTATGATAAAAAGGGTTCTGTTTCCACCACCAAACTTTTCAGGGGAGAATTTGCAACAGTTTGGCACCATTTTTGAGTGAATTGGAGAATTTCAGATTTTTGCTTAGAAATTGTGACCCCGGGGCTTAGAATTTTTTTTTTCACAGGTTAAGTTGTCGAGGGCTGATTTCTTGGCCTATGACAAAAAGGCTTCTGTTTCCACCGCCAAATCTTTCAGGGGAGAAAGTGTAACAGTTTGGCACCATTTTTGAGTGAATTGGAGAATTTCAGATTTTTGCTGAAATTGTGACCCCGGGGCTTAGAAATTTTTTTTTCCACAGGTTAAGTTGTCAAGGGCTGAATTCTTGGCCTATGACAAAAAGGCTTCTGTTTCCACCGCCAAACCTTTCAGGGGAGAATGTGCCACAGTTTGGCACCATTTTTGAGTGAATTGGAGAATTTCAGATTTTTGCTGAAATTGTGACCCCGGGGCTTAGAATTTTTTTTCCCAATGGTTAAGTTGTTGAGGGCTGATTTCATGTCCTATGATAAAAAGCCTTCTGTTTCCACCGCCAAACCTCTGAGGGGAGAAAGTGCAACAGTTTGGCATCATTTTTGAATGAATTGGAGAATTTCAGATTTTTGCTGAAATTGTGACCCCGGGGCTTAGAAATTTTTTTTTTTCACAGGTTAAGTTGTTGAGGGCTGATTTCATATCCTATGACAAAAAAGCTTCTGTTTCCACCACCAAACTTTTCAGGGGAGAATTTGCAACAGTTTGGCACCATTTTTGAGTGAATTGGAGAATTTCAGATTTTTGCTGAAATTGTGACCCCGGGGCTTAGAATTTTTTTTTTCACAGGTTAAGTTGTCAAGGGCTGAATTCTTGGCCTATGACAAAAAGGTTTCTGTTTCCACCGCCAAACCTTTCAGGGGAGAATTTGCAACAGTTTGGCAGCATTTTTGAGTGAATTGGAGAATTTAAGATTTTTGCTGAAATTGTGACCCCGGGGCTTAGAAAATTTCCCCCCCCCACAGGTTAAGTTGTTGAGGGCTGATTTCATGTCCTATGATAAAAAGCCTTCTGTTTCCACCGCCAAACCTCTGAGGGGAGAAAGTGCAACAGTTTGGCACCATTTTTGAATGAATTGGAGAATTTCAGATTTTTGCTGAAATTGTAACCCCGGGGCTTTGAATTTTTTTTTTTCACAGGTTAAGTTGTCGAGGGCTGATTTCATGTCCTATGATAAAAAGGGTTCTGTTTCCACCACCAAACTTTTCAGGGGAGAATTTGCAACAGTTTGGCACCATTTTTGAGTGAATTGGAGAATTTCAGATTTTTGCTTAGAAATTGTGACCCCGGGGCTTAGAATTTTTTTTTTCACAGGTTAAGTTGTCGAGGGCTGATTTCTTGGCCTATGACAAAAAGGCTTCTGTTTCCACCGCCAAATCTTTCAGGGGAGAAAGTGTAACAGTTTGGCACCATTTTTGAGTGAATTGGAGAATTTCAGATTTTTGCTGAAATTGTGACCCCGGGGCTTAGAAATTTTTTTTTCCACAGGTTAAGTTGTCAAGGGCTGAATTCTTGGCCTATGACAAAAAGGCTTCTGTTTCCACCGCCAAACCTTTCAGGGGAGAATGTGCCACAGTTTGGCACCATTTTTGAGTGAATTGGAGAATTTCAGATTTTTGCTGAAATTGTGACCCCGGGGCTTAGAATTTTTTTTCCCAATGGTTAAGTTGTTGAGGGCTGATTTCATGTCCTATGATAAAAAGCCTTCTGTTTCCACCGCCAAACCTCTGAGGGGAGAAAGTGCAACAGTTTGGCATCATTTTTGAATGAATTGGAGAATTTCAGATTTTTGCTGAAATTGTGACCCCGGGGCTTAGAAATTTTTTTTTTTCACAGGTTAAGTTGTTGAGGGCTGATTTCATGTCCTATGATAAAAAGGCTTCTGTTTCCACCGCCAAACCTTTCAGGGGAGAATGTGCAACAGTTTGGCACCATTTTTGAGTGAATTGGAGAATTTCAGATTTTTGCTGACATTATGACCCCGGGGCTTAGAAATTTTTTCCCCCCACAGGTTAAGTTGTTGAGGGCTGATTTCATGTCCTATGACAAAAAGGCTTCTGTTTCGACCGCCAAAATTTTCAGGGGAGAATTTGGAACAGTTTGGCACCATTTTTGAGTGAATTGGAGAATTTCAGATTTTTGCTGAAATTGTGACCCCGGGGCTTAGAAATTTTTTTTTCACAGGTTAAGTTGTCAAGGGCTGAATTCTTGGCCTATGACAAAAACGCTTTTGTTTCCACCGCCAAACTTTTCAGGGGAGAATGTGCAACAGTTTGGCACCATTTTTGAGTGAATTGGAGAATTTCAGATTTTTGCTGAAATTGTGACCCCGGGGCTTAGAATTTTTTTTTTCACAGGTTAAGTTGTTGAGGGCTGATTTTATGTCCTATGATAAAAAGGCTTCTGTTTCCACCGCCAAACCTTTCAGGGGAGAATGTGCAACAGTTTGGCACCATTTTTGAGTGAATTGGAGAATTTCAGATTTTTGCTGAAATTGTGACCCCGGGGCTTAGAAATTTTTTTTTTCACAGGTTAAGTTGTCAAGGGCTGAATTCTTGGCCTATGACAAAAAGGCTTCTGTTTCCACCACCAAACTTTTCAGGGGAGAATTTGCCACAGTTTGGCACCATTTTTGAGTGAATTGGAGAATTTCAGATTTTTGCTTAGAAATTGTGACCCCGGGGCTTAGAATTTTTTTTTTCACAGGTTAATTTGTCGAGGGCTGATTTCTTGGCCTATGACAAAAAGGCTTCTGTTTCCACCGCCAAATCTTTCAGGGGAGAAAGTGTAACAGTTTGGCACCATTTTTGAGTGAATTGGAGAATTTCAGATTTTTGCTGAAATTGTGACCCCGGGGCTTAGAAATTTTTTTTTCCACAGGTTAAGTTGTCAAGGGCTGAATTCTTGGCCTATGACAAAAAGGCTTCTGTTTCCACCGCCAAACCTTTCAGGGGAGAATGTGCCACAGTTTGGCACCATTTTTGAGTGAATTGGAGAATTTCAGATTTTTGCTGAAATTGTGACCCCGGGGCTTAGGATTTTTTTTCCCAATGGTTAAGTTGTTGAGGGCTGATTTCATGTCCTATGATAAAAAGCCTTCTGTTTCCACCGCCAAACCTCTGAGGGGAGAAAGTGCAACAGTTTGGCATCATTTTTGAATGAATTGGAGAATTTCAGATTTTTGCTGAAATTGTGACCCCGGGGCTTAGAAATTTTTTTTTTTCACAGGTTAAGTTGTTGAGGGCTGATTTCATGTCCTATGACAAAAAAGCTTCTGTTTCCACCACCAAACTTTTCAGGGGAGAATTTGCAACAGTTTGGCACCATTTTTGAGTGAATTGGAGAATTTCAGATTTTTGCTGAAATTGTGACCCCGGGGCTTAGAATTTTTTTTTTCACAGGTTAAGTTGTCAAGGGCTGAATTCTTGGCCTATGACAAAAAGGTTTCTGTTTCCACCGCCAAACCTTTCAGGGGAGAATTTGCAACAGTTTGGCAGCATTTTTGAGTGAATTGGAGAATTTAAGATTTTTGCTGAAATTGTGACCCCGGGGCTTAGAAAATTTCCCCCCCCCACAGGTTAAGTTGTCGAGGGCTGATTTCATGTCCTATGATAAAAAGGGTTCTGTTTCCACCACCAAACTTTTCAGGGGAGAATTTGCAACAGTTTGGCACCATTTTTGAGTGAATTGGAGAATTTCAGATTTTTGCTTAGAAATTGTGACCCCGGGGCTTAGAATTTTTTTTTTCACAGGTTAAGTTGTCGAGGGCTGATTTCTTGGCCTATGACAAAAAGGCTTCTGTTTCCACCGCCAAATCTTTCAGGGGAGAAAGTGTAACAGTTTGGCACCATTTTTGAGTGAATTGGAGAATTTCAGATTTTTGCTGAAATTGTGACCCCGGGGCTTAGAAATTTTTTTTTCCACAGGTTAAGTTGTCAAGGGCTGAATTCTTGGCCTATGACAAAAAGGCTTCTGTTTCCACCGCCAAACCTTTCAGGAGAGAATGTGCCACAGTTTGGCACCATTTTTGAGTGAATTGGAGAATTTCAGATTTTTGCTGAAATTGTGACCCCGGGGCTTAGAATTTTTTTTCCCAATGGTTAAGTTGTTGAGGGCTGATTTCATGTCCTATGATAAAAAGCCTTCTGTTTCCACCGCCAAACCTCTGAGGGGAGAAAGTGCAACAGTTTGGCATCATTTTTGAATGAATTGGAGAATTTCAGATTTTTGCTGAAATTGTGACCCCGGGGCTTAGAAATTTTTTTTTTTCACAGGTTAAGTTGTTGAGGGCTGATTTCATGTCCTATGATAAAAAGGCTTCTGTTTCCACCGCCAAACCTTTCAGGGGAGAATGTGCAACAGTTTGGCACCATTTTTGAGTGAATTGGAGAATTTCAGATTTTTGCTGAAATTGTGACCCCGGGGATTAGAAAATTTTTTTTCCCCACAGGTTAAGTTGTTGAGGGCTGATTTCATGTCCTATCACAAAAAGGCTTCTGTTTCTACCGCCAAATCTTTCAGGGGAGAAAGTGCAACAGTTTGGCACCATTTTTGAATGAATTGGAGAATTTCAGATTTTTGCTGACATTATGACCCCGGGGCTTAGAAATTTTTCCCCCCCACAGGTTAAGTTGTTGAGGGCTGATTTCATGTCCTATGACAAAAAGGCTTCTGTTTCGACCGCCAAACTTTTCAGGGGAGAATTTGGAACAGTTTGGCACCATTTTTGAGTGAATTGGAGAATTTCAGATTTTTGCTGAAATTGTGACCCCGGGGCTTAGAAATTTTTTTTTCACAGGTTAAGTTGTCAAGGGCTGAATTCTTGGCCTATGACAAAAACGCTTTTGTTTCCACCGCCAAACTTTTCAGGGGAGAATGTGCAACAGTTTGGCACCATTTTTGAGTGAATTGGAGAATTTCAGATTTTTGCTGAAATTGTGACCCCGGGGCTTAGAAATTTTTTTTTTTCACAGGTTAAGTTGTTGAGGGCTGATTTCATGTCCTATGATAAAAAGGCTTCTGTTTCCACCGCCAAACCTCTGAGGGGAGAAAGTGCAACAGTTTGGCATCATTTTTGAATGAATTGGAGAATTTCAGATTTTTGCTGAAATTGTGACCCCGGGGCTTAGAAATTTTTTTTTTTCACAGGTTAAGTTGTTGAGGGCTGATTTCATGTCCTATGATAAAAAGGCTTCTGTTTCCACCGCCAAACCTTTCAGGGGAGAATGTGCAACAGTTTGGCACCATTTTTGAGTGAATTGGAGAATTTCAGATTTTTGCTGAAATTGTGACCCCGGGGATTAGAAAATTTTTTTTTCACAGGTTAAGTTGTCAAGGGCTGAATTCTTGGCCTATGACAAAAACGCTTTTGTTTCCACCGCCAAACTTTTCAGGGGAGAATGTGCAACAGTTTGGCACCATTTTTGAGTGAATTGGAGAATTTCAGATTTTTGCTGAAATTGTGACCCCGGGGCTTAGAATTTTTTTTTTCACAGGTTAAGTTGTTGAGGGCTGATTTTATGTCCTATGATAAAAAGGCTTCTGTTTCCACCGCCAAACCTTTCAGGGGAGAATGTGCAACAGTTTGGCACCATTTTTGAGTGAATTGGAGAATTTCAGATTTTTGCTGAAATTGTGACCCCGGGGCTTAGAAATTTTTTTTTTCACGGGTTAAGTTGTCAAGGGCTGAATTCTTGGCCTATGACAAAAAGGCTTCTGTTTCCACCACCAAACTTTTCAGGGGAGAATTTGCAACAGTTTGGCACCATTTTTGAGTGAATTGGAGAATTTCAGATTTTTGCTGAAATTGTGACCCCGGGGCTTAGAATTTTTTTTTTTCACAGGTTAAGTTGTTGAGGGCTGATTTCATGTCCTATCACAAAAAGGCTTCTGTTTCCACCACCAAATCTTTCAGGGGAGAATGTGCAACAGTTTGGCACCATTTTTGAGTGAATTGGAGAATTTCAGATTTTTGCTGAAATTGTGACCCCGGGGCTTAGAAATTTTTTTTTCCACAGGTTAAGTTGTCAAGGGCTGAATTCTTGGCCTATGACAAAAAGGCTTCTGTTTCCACCGCCAAACCTTTCAGGGGAGAATGTGCCAGTTTGGCACCATTTTTGAGTGAATTGGAGAATTTCAGATTTTTGCTGAAATTGTGACCCCGGGGCTGAGAAATTTTTTTTTTTTCACAGGTTAAGTTGTTGAGGGCTGATTTCATGTCCTATGATAAAAAGGCTTCTGTTTCCACCGCCAAACCTTTCAGGGGAGAATGTGCAACAGTTTGGCACCATTTTTGAGTGAATTGGAGAATTTCAGATTTTTGCTGAAATTGTGACCCCGGGGATTAGAAAATTTTTTTTCCCCACAGGTTAAGTTGTTGAGGGCTGATTTCATGTCCTATCACAAAAAGGCTTCTGTTTCTACCGCCAAATCTTTCAGGGGAGAAAGTGCAACAGTTTGGCACCATTTTTGAGTGAATTGGAGAATTTCAGATTTTTGCTGACATTATGACCCCGGGGCTTAGAAATTTTTTCCACCCACAGGTTAAGTTGTTGAGGGCTGATTTCATGTCCTATGACAAAAAGGCTTCTGTTTCGACCGCCAAACTTTTCAGGGGAGAATTTGGAACAGTTTGGCACCATTTTTGAGTGAATTGGAGAATTTCAGATTTTTGCTGAAATTGTGACCCCGGGGCTTAGAAATTTTTTTTTCACAGGTTAAGTTGTCAAGGGCTGAATTCTTGGCCTATGACAAAAACGCTTTTGTTTCCACCGCCAAACTTTTCAGGGGAGAATGTGCAACAGTTTGGCACCATTTTTGAGTGAATTGGAGAATTTCAGATTTTTGCTGAAATTGTGACCCCGGGGCTTAGAATTTTTTTTTTCACAGGTTAAGTTGTTGAGGGCTGATTTCATGTCCTATGACAAAACGGCTTCTGTTTCCACCGCCAAACTTTTCAGGGGAGAAAGTGCAACAGTTTGGCACCATTTTTGAGTGAATTGGACAATTTCACATTTTTGCTGAAATTGTGACCCCGGGACTTAGAAAATTTTTTTTTTCACAGGTTAAGTTGTTGAGGGCTGATTTCATGTCCTATGACAAAAAGGCTTCTGTTTCCACCGCCAAACCTTTCAGGGGAGAATGTGCAACAGTTTGGCACCATTTTTGAGTGAATTGGAGAATTTCAGATTTTTGCTGAAATTGTGACCCCGGGGCTTAGAATTTTTTTCCCCAATGGTTAAGTTGTTGAGGGCTGATTTCATGTCCTATGATAAAAAGGCTTCTGTTTCCACCGCCAAACCTTTCAGGGGAGAAAGTGCAACAGTTTGGCACCATTTTTGAGTGAATTGGAGAATTTCAGATTTTTGCTGAAATTGTGACCCCGGGGCTTAGAAATTTTTTTTTTTCACAGGTTAAGTTGTCGAGGGCTGAATTCTTGGCCTATGAGAAAAAGGCTTCTGTTTCCACCGCCAAACCTTTCAGGGGAGAATGTGCAACAGTTTGGCACCATTTTTGAGTGCATTGGAGAATTTCAGATTTTTGCTGAAATTGTGACCCCGGGGCTTAGAATTTTTTTTTTTCCACAGGTTAAGTTGTTGAGGGCTGATTTTATGTCCTATGACAAAAAGGCTTCTGTTTCGACCGCCAAACTTTTCAGGGGAGAATGTGCAACAGTTTGGCACCATTTTTGAGTGAATTGGAGAATTTCAGATTTTTGCTTAGAAATTGTGACCCCGGGGCTTAGAATTTTTTTTTTCACAGGTTAAGTTGTCGAGGGCTGATTTCTTGGCCTATGACAAAAAGGCTTCTGTTTCCACCGCCAAATCTTTCAGGGGAGAATGTGCAACAGTTTGGCACCATTTTTGAGTGAATTGGAGAATTTCAGATTTTTGCTGAAATTGTGACCCCGGGGCTTAGAAATTTTTTTTTTCCACAGGTTAAGTTGTCGAGGGCTGATTTCATGTCCTATGACAAAAAGGCTTCTGTTTCGACCGCCAAACCTTTCAGGGGAGAATTTGGAACAGTTTGGCACCATTTTTGAGTGAATTGGAGAATTTCAGATTTTTGCTGAAATTGTGACCCCGGGGCTTAGAAAATTTCCCCCCCCCACAGGTTAAGTTGTCGAGGGCTGAATTCTTGGCCTATGAGAAAAAGGCTTCTGTTTCCACCGCCAAACCTTTCAGGGGAGAATGTGCAACAGTTTGGCACCATTTTTGAGTGCATTGGAGAATTTCAGATTTTTGCTGAAATTGTGACCCCGGGGCTTAGAAATTTTTTTTTTCCACAGGTTAAGTTGTTGAGGGCTGATTTCATGTCCTATGACAAAACGGCTTCTGTTTCCACCGCCAAACTTTTCAGGGGAGAAAGTGCAACAGTTTGGCACCATTTTTGAGTGAATTGGACAATTTCACATTTTTGCTGAAATTGTGACCCCGGGACTTAGAAAATTTTTTTTTTCACAGGTTAAGTTGTTGAGGGCTGATTTCATGTCCTATGACAAAAAGGCTTCTGTTTCCACCGCCAAACCTTTCAGGGGAGAATGTGCAACAGTTTGGCACCATTTTTGAGTGAATTGGAGAATTTCAGATTTTTGCTGAAATTGTGACCCCGGGGCTTAGAATTTTTTTCCCCAATGGTTAAGTTGTTGAGGGCTGATTTCATGTCCTATGATAAAAAGGCTTCTGTTTCCACCGCCAAACCTTTCAGGGGAGAAAGTGCAACAGTTTGGCACCATTTTTGAGTGAATTGGAGAATTTCAGATTTTTGCTGAAATTGTGACCCCGGGGCTTAGAAATTTTTTTTTTTCACAGGTTAAGTTGTCGAGGGCTGAATTCTTGGCCTATGAGAAAAAGGCTTCTGTTTCCACCGCCAAACCTTTCAGGGGAGAATGTGCAACAGTTTGGCACCATTTTTGAGTGCATTGGAGAATTTCAGATTTTTGCTGAAATTGTGACCCCGGGGCTTAGAATTTTTTTTTTTCCACAGGTTAAGTTGTTGAGGGCTGATTTTATGTCCTATGACAAAAAGGCTTCTGTTTCGACCGCCAAACTTTTCAGGGGAGAATGTGCAACAGTTTGGCACCATTTTTGAGTGAATTGGAGAATTTCAGATTTTTGCTTAGAAATTGTGACCCCGGGGCTTAGAATTTTTTTTTTCACAGGTTAAGTTGTCGAGGGCTGATTTCTTGGCCTATGACAAAAAGGCTTCTGTTTCCACCGCCAAATCTTTCAGGGGAGAATGTGCAACAGTTTGGCACCATTTTTGAGTGAATTGGAGAATTTCAGATTTTTGCTGAAATTGTGACCCCGGGGCTTAGAAATTTTTTTTTTCCACAGGTTAAGTTGTCGAGGGCTGATTTCATGTCCTATGACAAAAAGGCTTCTGTTTCGACCGCCAAACCTTTCAGGGGAGAATTTGGAACAGTTTGGCACCATTTTTGAGTGAATTGGAGAATTTCAGATTTTTGCTGAAATTGTGACCCCGGGGCTTAGAAAATTTTTTCCCCCCACAGGTTAAGTTGTCGAGGGCTGAATTCTTGGCCTATGAGAAAAAGGCTTCTGTTTCCACCGCCAAACCTTTCAGGGGAGAATGTGCAACAGTTTGGCACCATTTTTGAGTGCATTGGAGAATTTCAGATTTTTGCTGAAATTGTGACCCCGGGGCTTAGAAATTTTTTTTTTCCACAGGTTAAGTTGTTGAGGGCTGATTTTATGTCCTATGATAAAAAGGCTTCTGTTTCCACCGCCAAACCTTTCAGGGGAGAATGTGCAACAGTTTGGCACCATTTTTGAGTGAATTGGAGAATTTCAGATTTTTGCTGAAATTGTGACCCCGGGGCTTAGAAATTTTTTTTTTCACAGGTTAAGTTGTCAAGGGCTGAATTCTTGGCCTATGACAAAAAGGCTTCTGTTTCCACCACCAAACTTTTCAGGGGAGAATTTGCAACAGTTTGGCACCATTTTTGAGTGAATTGGAGAATTTCAGATTTTTGCTGAAATTGTGACCCCGGGGCTTAGAATTTTTTTTTTCCACAGGTTAAGTTGTTGAGGGCTGATTTCATGTCCTATCACAAAAAGGCTTCTGTTTCCACCACCAAATCTTTCAGGGGAGAATGTGCAACAGTTTGGCACCATTTTTGAGTGAATTGGAGAATTTCAGATTTTTGCTGAAATTGTGACCCCGGGGCTTAGAAATTTTTTTTTCCACAGGTTAAGTTGTCAAGGGCTGAATTCTTGGCCTATGACAAAAAGGCTTCTGTTTCCACCGCCAAACCTTTCAGGGGAGAATGTGCCACAGTTTGGCACCATTTTTGAGTGAATTGGAGAATTTCAGATTTTTGCTGAAATTGTGACCCCGGGGCTTAGAATTTTTTTTCCCAATGGTTAAGTTGTTGAGGGCTGATTTCATGTCCTATGATAAAAAGCCTTCTGTTTCCACCGCCAAACCTCTGAGGGGAGAAAGTGCAACAGTTTGGCATCATTTTTGAATGAATTGGAGAATTTCAGATTTTTGCTGAAATTGTGACCCCGGGGCTTAGAAATTTTTTTTTTTCACAGGTTAAGTTGTTGAGGGCTGATTTCATGTCCTATGATAAAAAGGCTTCTGTTTCCACCGCCAAACCTTTCAGGGGAGAATGTGCAACAGTTTGGCACCATTTTTGAGTGAATTGGAGAATTTCAGATTTTTGCTGAAATTGTGACCCCGGGGATTAAAAAATTTTTTTTTCCCACAGGTTAAGTTGTTGAGGGCTGATTTCATGTCCTATCACAAAAAGGCTTCTGTTTCTACCGCCAAATCTTTCAGGGGAGAAAGTGCAACAGTTTGGCACCATTTTTGAGTGAATTGGAGAATTTCAGATTTTTGCTGACATTATGACCCCGGGGCTTAGAAATTTTTTCCCCCCACAGGTTAAGTTGTTGAGGGCTGATTTCATGTCCTATGACAAAAAGGCTTCTGTTTCGACCGCCAAACTTTTCAGGGGAGAATTTGGAACAGTTTGGCACCATTTTTGAGTGAATTGGAGAATTTCAGATTTTTGCTGAAATTGTGACCCCGGGGCTTAGAAATTTTTTTTTCACAGGTTAAGTTGTCAAGGGCTGAATTCTTGGCCTATGACAAAAACGCTTTTGTTTCCACCGCCAAACTTTTCAGGGGAGAATGTGCAACAGTTTGGCACCATTTTTGAGTGAATTGGAGAATTTCAGATTTTTGCTGAAATTGTGACCCCGGGGCTTAGAATTTTTTTTTTCACAGGTTAAGTTGTTGAGGGCTGATTTCATGTCCTATGACAAAACGGCTTCTGTTTCCACCGCCAAACTTTTCAGGGGAGAAAGTGCAACAGTTTGGCACCATTTTTGAGTGAATTGGACAATTTCACATTTTTGCTGAAATTGTGACCCCGGGACTTAGAAAATTTTTTTTTTCACAGGTTAAGTTGTTGAGGGCTGATTTCATGTCCTATGACAAAAAGGCTTCTGTTTCCACCGCCAAACCTTTCAGGGGAGAATGTGCAACAGTTTGGCACCATTTTTTAGTGAATTGGAGACTTTCAGATTTTTGCTGAAATTGTGACCCCGGGGCTTAGAAATTTTTTTTTCACAGGTTAAGTTGTCAAGGGCTGAATTCTTGGCCTATGACAAAAAGGCTTCTGTTTCCACCGCCAAACTTTTCAGGGGAGAATTTGCAACAGTTTGGCACCATTTTTGAGTGAATTGGAGAATTTCAGATTTTTGCTTAGAAATTGTGACCCCGGGGCTTAGAAATTTTTTCCCCCCACAGGTTAAGTTGTTGAGGGCTGATTTCATGTCCTATGACAAAAAGGCTTCTGTTTCGACCGCCAAACTTTTCAGGGGAGAATTTGGAACAGTTTGGCACCATTTTTGAGTGAATTGGAGAATTTCAGATTTTTGCTGAAATTGTGACCCCGGGGCTTAGAAATTTTTTTTTCACAGGTTAAGTTGTCAAGGGCTGAATTCTTGGCCCATGACAAAAACGCTTTTGTTTCCACCGCCAAACTTTTCAGGGGAGAATGTGCAACAGTTTGGCACCATTTTTGAGTGAATTGGAGAATTTCAGATTTTTGCTGAAATTGTGACCCCGGGGCTTAGAATTTTTTTTTTCACAGGTTAAGTTGTTGAGGGCTGATTTCATGTCCTATGACAAAACGGCTTCTGTTTCCACCGCCAAACCTTTCAGGGGAGAATGTGCAACAGTTTGGCACCATTTTTGAGTGAATTGGAGAATTTCACATTTTTGCTGAAATTGTGACCCCGGGGCTTAGAAATTTTTTTTTCACAGGTTAAGTTGTCAAGGGCTGAATTCTTGGCCTATGACAAAAAGGCTTCTGTTTCCACCGCCAAACTTTTCAGGGGAGAATTTGCAACAGTTTGGCACCATTTTTGAGTGAATTGGAGAATTTCAGATTTTTGCTTAGAAATTGTGACCCCGGGGCTTAGAAATTTTTTTTTCACAGGTTAAGTTGTTGAGGGCTGATTTCATGTCCTATGATAAAAAGGCTTCTGTTTCCACCGCCAAACCTTTTAGGGGAGAAAGTGCAACAGTTTGGCACCATTTTTGAATGAATTGGAGAATTTCAGATTTTTGCTGAAATTGTGACCCCGGGGCTTAGAAATTTTTTTTTTCACAGGTTAAGTTGTTGAGGGCTGATTTCATGTCCTATGATAAAAAGGCTTCTGTTTCCACCGCCAAACCTTTGAGGGGAGAATGTGCAACAGTTTGGCACCATTTTTGAGTGAATTGGAGAATTTCAGATTTTTGCTGAAATTGTGACCCCGGGGCTTAGAATTTTTTTTTTTTCACAGGTTAAGTTGTTGAGGGCTGATTTCATGTCCTATCACAAAAAGGCTTCTGTTTCCACCGCCAAATCTTTCAGGGGAGAATGTGCAACAGTTTGGCACCATTTTTGAGTGAATTGGAGAATTTCAGATTTTTGCTGAAATTGTGACCCCGGGGCTTAGAATTTTTTTTTTCACAGGTTAAGTTGTCGAGGGCTGATTTCATGTCCTATGATAAAAAGGGTTCTGTTTCCACCGCCAAACTTTTCAGGGGAGAATTTGGAACAGTTTGGCACCATTTTTGAGTGAATTGGAGAATTTCAGATTTTTGCTTAGAAATTGTGACCCCGGGGCTTAGAATTTTTTTTTTCACAGGTTAAGTTGTCGAGGGCTGATTTCTTGGCCTATGACAAAAAGGCTTCTGTTTCCAGCGCCAAACCTTTCAGGGGAGAATGTGCAACAGTTTGGCACCATTTTTGAGTGAATTGGAGAATTTCACATTTTTGCTGACATTATGACCCCGGGGCTTAGAAATTTTTTCCCCCCACAGGTTAAGTTGTTGAGGGCTGATTTCATGTCCTATGACAAAAAGGCTTCTGTTTCCACCGCCAAACCTTTTAGGGGAGAAAGTGCAACAGTTTGGCACCATTTTTGAGTGAATTGGAGAATTTCAGATTTTTGCTGAAATTGTGACCCCGGGGCTTAGAATTTTTTTTTTCACAGGTTAAGTTGTCGAGGGCTGATTTCTTGGCCTATGACAAAAAAGCTTCTGTTTCCACCGCCAAACCTTTCAGGGGAGAATTTGCAACAGTTTGGCAGCATTTTTGAGTGAATTGGAGAATTTAAGATTTTTGCTGACATTATGACCCCGGGGCTTAGAAATTTTTTCCCCCCACAGGTTAAGTTGTTGAGGCCTGATTTCATGTCCTATGAGAAAAAGGCTTCTGTTTCCACCTCCAAACCTTTCAGGGGAGAAAGTGCAACAGTTTGGCACCATTTTTGAGTGAATTGGAGAATTTCAGATTTTTGCTGACATTATGACCCCGGGGCTTAGAAATTTTTCCCCCCCACAGGTTAAGTTGTTGAGGCCTGATTTCATGTCCTATGAGAAAAAGGCTTCTGTTTCCACCTCCAAACCTTTCAGGGGAGAAAGTGCAACAGTTTGGCACCATTTTTGAGTGAATTGGAGAATTTCAGATTTTTGCTGAAATTGTGACCCCGGGGCTTAGAAATTTTTTTTTTCACAGGTTAAGTTGTTGAGGGCTGATTTCATGTCCTATCACAAAAAGGCTTCTGTTTCCACCACCAAATCTTTCAGGGGAGAATGTGCAACAGTTTGGCACCATTTTTGAGTGAATTGGAGAATTTCAGATTTTTGCTGAAATTGTGACCCCGGGGCTTAGAAATTTTTTTTTCCACAGGTTAAGTTGTCAAGGGCTGAATTCTTGGCCTATGACAAAAAGGCTTCTGTTTCCACCGCCAAACCTTTCAGGGGAGAATGTGCCACAGTTTGGCACCATTTTTGAGTGAAATGGAGAATTTCAGATTTTTGCTGAAATTGTGACCCCGGGGCTTAGAATTTTTTTTCCCAATGGTTAAGTTGTTGAGGGCTGATTTCATGTCCTATGATAAAAAGCCTTCTGTTTCCACCGCCAAACCTCTGAGGGGAGAAAGTGCAACAGTTTGGCACCATTTTTGAATGAATTGGAGAATTTCAGATTTTTGCTGAAATTGTGACCCCGGGGCTTAGAAATTTTTTTTTTTCACAGGTTAAGTTGTTGAGGGCTGATTTCATGTCCTATGATAAAAAGCCTTCTGTTTCCACCGCCAAACCTTTCAGGGGAGAATGTGCAACAGTTTGGCACCATTTTTGAGTGAATTGGAGAATTTCAGATTTTTGCTGAAATTGTGACCCCGGGGATTAGAAAATTTTTTTTCCCCACAGGTTAAGTTGTTGAGGGCTGATTTCATGTCCTATCACAAAAAGGCTTCTGTTTCTACCGCCAAATCTTTCAGGGGAGAAAGTGCAACAGTTTGGCACCATTTTTGAGTGAATTGGAGAATTTCAGATTTTTGCTGACATTATGACCCCGGGGCTTAGAAATTTTTTCCCCCCACAGGTTAAGTTGTTGAAGGCTGATTTCATGTCCTATGACAAAAAGGCTTCTGTTTCGACCGCCAAACTTTTCAGGGGAGAATTTGGAACAGTTTGGCACCATTTTTGAGTGAATTGGAGAATTTCAGATTTTTGCTGAAATTGTGACCCCGGGGCTTAGAAATTTTTTTTTCACAGGTTAAGTTGTCAAGGGCTGAATTCTTGGCCTATGACAAAAACGCTTTTGTTTCCACCGCCAAACTTTTCAGGGGAGAATGTGCAACAGTTTGGCACCATTTTTGAGTGAATTGGAGAATTTCAGATTTTTGCTGAAATTGTGACCCCGGGGCTTAGAATTTTTTTTTTCACAGGTTAAGTTGTTGAGGGCTGATTTCATGTCCTATGACAAAACGACTTCTGTTTCCACCGCCAAACTTTTCAGGGGAGAAAGTGCAACAGTTTGGCACCATTTTTGAGTGAATTGGACAATTTCACATTTTTGCTGAAATTGTGACCCCGGGACTTAGAAAATTTTTTTTTTCACAGGTTAAGTTGTTGAGGGCTGATTTCATGTCCTATGACAAAAAGGCTTCTGTTTCCACCGGCAAACCTTTCAGGGGAGAATGTGCAACAGTTTGGCACCATTTTTGAGTGAATTGGAGAATTTCAGATTTTTGCTGAAATTGTGACCCCGGGGCTTAGAAATTTTTTTTTCACAGGTTAAGTTGTTGAGGGCTGATTTCATGTCCTATGATAAAAAGGCTTCTGTTTCCACCGCCAAACCTTTTAGGGGAGAAAGTGCAACAGTTTGGCACCATTTTTGAATGAATTGGAGAATTTCAGATTTTTGCTGAAATTGTGACCCCGGGGCTTAGAAATTTTTTTTTTCACAGGTTAAGTTGTTGAGGGCTGATTTCATGTCCTATGATAAAAAGGCTTCTGTTTCCACCGCCAAACCTTTGAGGGGAGAATGTGCAACAGTTTGGCACCATTTTTGAGTGAATTGGAGAATTTCAGATTTTTGCTGAAATTGTGACCCCGGGGCTTAGAATTTTTTTTTTTCACAGGTTAAGTTGTTGAGGGCTGATTTCATGTCCTATCACAAAAAGGCTTCTGTTTCCACCGCCAAATCTTTCAGGGGAGAATGTGCAACAGTTTGGCACCATTTTTGAGTGAATTGGAGAATTTCAGATTTTTGCTGAAATTGTGACCCCGGGGCTTAGAATTTTTTTTTTCACAGGTTAAGTTGTCGAGGGCTGATTTCATGTCCTATGATAAAAAGGGTTCTGTTTCCACCGCCAAACTTTTCAGGGGAGAATTTGGAACAGTTTGGCACCATTTTTGAGTGAATTGGAGAATTTCAGATTTTTGCTTAGAAATTGTGACCCCGGGGCTTAGAATTTTTTTTTTCACAGGTTAAGTTGTCGAGGGCTGATTTCTTGGCCTATGACAAAAAGGCTTCTGTTTCCAGCGCCAAACCTTTCAGGGGAGAATGTGCAACAGTTTGGCACCATTTTTGAGTGAATTGGAGAATTTCACATTTTTGCTGACATTATGACCCCGGGGCTTATTAATTTTTTCCCCCCACAGGTTAAGTTGTTGAGGGCTGATTTCATGTCCTATGACAAAAAGGCTTCTGTTTCCACCGCCAAACCTTTTAGGGAGAAAGTGCAACAGTTTGGCACCATTTTTGAGTGAATTGGAGAATTTCAGATTTTTGCTGAAATTGTGACCCCGGGGCTTAGAATTTTTTTTTTCACAGGTTAAGTTGTCGAGGGCTGATTTCTTGGCCTATGACAAAAAAGCTTCTGTTTCCACCACCAAACTTTTCAGGGGAGAATTTGCAACAGTTTGGCACCATTTTTGAGTGAATTGGAGAATTTAAGATTTTTGCTGAAATTGTGACCCCGGGGCTTAGAATTTTTTTTTTCACAGGTTAAGTTGTCAAGGGCTGAATTCTTGGCCTATGACAAAAAGGTTTCTGTTTCCACCGCCAAACCTTTCAGGGGAGAATTTGCAACAGTTTGGCAGCATTTTTGAGTGAATTGGAGAATTTAAGATTTTTGCTGAAATTGTGACCCCGGGGCTTAGAAATTTTTTTTTTCCACAGGTTAAGTTGTCAAGGGCTGAATTCTTGGCCTATGACAAAAAGGCTTCTGTTTCCACCGCCAAACCTTTCAGGGGAGAATTTGGAACAGTTTGGCACCAGTTTTGAGTGAATTGGAGAATTTCAGATTTTTGCTGACATTATGACCCCGGGGCGTAGAAATTTTTTCCCCCCACAGGTTAAGTTGTTGAGGCCTGATTTCATGTCCTATGAGAAAAAGGCTTCTGTTTCCACCTCCAAACCTTTCAGGGGAGAAAGTGCAACAGTTTGGCACCATTTTTGAGTGAATTGGAGAATTTCAGATTTTTGCTGAAATTGTGACCCCGGGGCTTAGAAATTTTTTTTTTTCACAGGTTAAGTTGTTGAGGGCTGATTTCATGTCCTATGATAAAAAGGCTTCTGTTTCCACCGCCAAACCTTTGAGGGGTGAATGTGCAACAGTTTGGCACCATTTTTGAGTGAATTGGAGAAGTTCAGATTTTTGCTGAAATTGTGACCCCGGGGCTTAAAATTTTTTTTTTCACAGGTTAAGTTGTCAAGGGCTGAATTCTTGGCCTATGACAAAAAGGTTTCTGTTTCCACCGCCAAGCCTTTCAGGGGAGAATGTGCAACAGTTTGGCACCATTTTTGAGTGAATTGGAGAATTTCAGATTTTTGCTGAAATTGTGACCCCGGGGCTTAAAAATTTTTTTTTTCACAGGTTAAGTTGTCAAGGGCTGAATTCTTGGCCTATGACAAAAAGGCTTCTGTTTCCACCGCCAAACTTTTCAGGGGAGAATTTGCAACAGTTTGGCACCATTTTTGAGTGAATTGGAGAATTTCAGATTTTTGCTTAGAAATTGTGACCCCGGGGCTTAGAAATTTTTTCCCCCCACAGGTTAAGTTGTTGAGGGCTGATTTCATGTCCTATGATAAAAAGGCTTCTGTTTCCACCGCCAAACCTTTGAGGGGAGAATGTGCAACAGTTTGGCACCATTTTTGAGTGAATTGGAGAATTTCAGATTTTTGCTGAAATTGTGACCCCGGGGCTTAGAATTTTTTTTTTTCACAGGTTAAGTTGTTGAGGGCTGATTTCATGTCCTATCACAAAAAGGCTTCTGTTTCCACCGCCAAATCTTTCAGGGGAGAATGTGCAACAGTTTGGCACCATTTTTGAGTGAATTGGAGAATTTCAGATTTTTGCTGAAATTGTGACCCCGGGGCTTAGAATTTTTTTTTTCACAGGTTAAGTTGTCGAGGGCTGATTTCATGTCCTATGATAAAAAGGGTTCTGTTTCCACCGCCAAACTTTTCAGGGGAGAATTTGGAACAGTTTGGCACCATTTTTGAGTGAATTGGAGAATTTCAGATTTTTGCTTAGAAATTGTGACCCCGGGGCTTAGAATTTTTTTTTTCACAGGTTAAGTTGTCGAGGGCTGATTTCTTGGCCTATGACAAAAAGGCTTCTGTTTCCAGCGCCAAACCTTTCAGGGGAGAATGTGCAACAGTTTGGCACCATTTTTGAGTGAATTGGAGAATTTCACATTTTTGCTGACATTATGACCCCGGGGCTTAGAAATTTTTTCCCCCCACAGGTTAAGTTGTTGAGGGCTGATTTCATGTCCTATGACAAAAAGGCTTCTGTTTCCACCGCCAAACCTTTTAGGGGAGAAAGTGCAACAGTTTGGCACCATTTTTGAGTGAATTGGAGAATTTCAGATTTTTGCTGAAATTGTGACCCCGGGGCTTAGAATTTTTTTTTTCACAGGTTAAGTTGTCGAGGGCTGATTTCTTGGCCTATGACAAAAAAGCTTCTGTTTCCACCACCAAACTTTTCAGGGGAGAATTTGCAACAGTTTGGCACCATTTTTGAGTGAATTGGAGAATTTAAGATTTTTGCTGAAATTGTGACCCCGGGGCTTAGAATTTTTTTTTTCACAGGTTAAGTTGTCAAGGGCTGAATTCTTGGCCTATGACAAAAAGGTTTCTGTTTCCACCGCCAAACCTTTCAGGGGAGAATTTGCAACAGTTTGGCAGCATTTTTGAGTGAATTGGAGAATTTAAGATTTTTGCTGAAATTGTGACCCCGGGGCTTAGAAATTTTTTTTTCCCACAGGTTAAGTTGTCAAGGGCTGAATTCTTGGCCTATGACAAAAAGGCTTCTGTTTCCACCGCCAAACCTTTCAGGGGAGAATTTGGAACAGTTTGGCACCAGTTTTGAGTGAATTGGAGAATTTCAGATTTTTGCTGACATTATGACCCCGGGGCTTAGAAATTTTTTCCCCCCACAGGTTAAGTTGTTGAGGCCTGATTTCATGTCCTATGAGAAAAAGGCTTCTGTTTCCACCTCCAAACCTTTCAGGGGAGAAAGTGCAACAGTTTGGCACCATTTTTGAGTGAATTGGAGAATT
The DNA here is from genome assembly GCF_965153285.1 of Podarcis tiliguerta. Classification (NCBI taxonomy): domain Eukaryota; kingdom Metazoa; phylum Chordata; class Lepidosauria; order Squamata; family Lacertidae; genus Podarcis; species Podarcis tiliguerta. Next base: position 19,476 of record NW_028148635.1, on the reverse strand, counting down.
TCAGATTTTTGCTGAAATTGTGACCCCGGGGCTTAGAAATTTTTTTTTTCCACAGGTTAAGTTGTCAAGGGCTGAATTCTTGGCCTATGACAAAAAGCCTTCTGTTTCCACCGCCAAACCTTTCAGGGGAGAATGTGCCACAGTTTGGCACCATTTTTGAGTGAATTGGAGAATTTCAGATTTTTGCTGAAATTGTGACCCCGGGGCTTAGAATTTTTTTTCCCAATGGTTAAGTTGTTGAGGGCTGATTTCATGTCCTATGATAAAAAGCCTTCTGTTTCCACCGCCAAACCTCTGAGGGGAGAAAGTGCAACAGTTTGGCACCATTTTTGAATGAATTGGAGAATTTCAGATTTTTGCTGAAATTGTGACCCCGGGGCTTAGAAATTTTTTTTTTTCACAGGTTAAGTTGTTGAGGGCTGATTTCATGTCCTATGATAAAAAGGCTTCTGTTTCCACCGCCAAACCTTTCAGGGGAGAATGTGCAACAGTTTGGCACCATTTTTGAGTTAATTGGAGAATTTCAGATTTTTGCTGAAATTGTGACCCCGGGGATTAGAAAATTTTTTTTCCCCACAGGTTAAGTTGTTGAGGGCTGATTTCATGTCCTATCACAAAAAGGCTTCTGTTTCTACCGCCAAATCTTTCAGGGGAGAAAGTGCAACAGTTTGGCACCATTTTTGAGTGAATTGGAGAATTTCAGATTTTTGCTGACATTATGACCCCGGGGCTTAGAAATTTTTTCCCCCCACAGGTTAAGTTGTTGAGGGCTGATTTCATGTCCTATGACAAAAAGGCTTCTGTTTCGACCGCCAAACTATTCAGGGGAGAATTTGGAACAGTTTGGCACCATTTTTGAGTGAATTGGAGAATTTCAGATTTTTGCTGAAATTGTGACCCCGGGGCTTAGAAATTTTTTTTTCACAGGTTAAGTTGTCAAGGGCTGAATTCTTGGCCTATGACAAAAACGCTTTTGTTTCCACCGCCAAACTTTTCAGGGGAGAATGTGCAACAGTTTGGCACCATTTTTGAGTGAATTGGAGAATTTCAGATTTTTGCTGAAATTGTGACCCCGGGGCTTAGAATTTTTTTTTCCACAGGTTAAGTTGTTGAGGGCTGATTTCATGTCCTATGACAAAACGGCTTCTGTTTCCACCGCCAAACTTTTCAGGGGAGAAAGTGCAACAGTTTGGCACCATTTTTGAGTGAATTGGACAATTTCACATTTTTGCTGAAATTGTGACCCCGGGACTTAGAAAATTTTTTTTTTCACAGGTTAAGTTGTTGAGGGCTGATTTCATGTCCTATGACAAAAAGGCTTCTGTTTCCACCGGCAAACCTTTCAGGGGAGAATGTGCAACAGTTTGGCACCATTTTTGAGTGAATTGGAGAATTTCAGATTTTTGCTGAAATTGTGACCCCGGGGCTTAGAAATTTTTTTTTCACAGGTTAAGTTGTTGAGGGCTGATTTCATGTCCTATGATAAAAAGGCTTCTGTTTCCACCGCCAAACCTTTTAGGGGAGAAAGTGCAACAGTTTGGCACCATTTTTGAATGAATTGGAGAATTTCAGATTTTTGCTGAAATTGTGACCCCGGGGCTTAGAAATTTTTTTTTTCACAGGTTAAGTTGTTGAGGGCTGATTTCATGTCCTATGATAAAAAGGCTTCTGTTTCCACCGCCAAACCTTTGAGGGGAGAAAGTGCAACAGTTTGGCACCATTTTTGAGTGAATTGGAGAATTTCAGATTTTTGCTGAAATTGTGACCCCGGGGCTTAGAATTTTTTTTTTTTCACAGGTTAAGTTGTTGAGGGCTGATTTCATGTCCTATCACAAAAAGGCTTCTGTTTCCACCGCCAAATCTTTCAGGGGAGAATGTGCAACAGTTTGGCACCATTTTTGAGTGAATTGGAGAATTTCAGATTTTTGCTGAAATTGTGACCCCGGGGCTTAGAATTTTTTTTTTCACAGGTTAAGTTGTCGAGGGCTGATTTCATGTCCTATGATAAAAAGGGTTCTGTTTCCACCGCCAAACTTTTCAGGGGAGAATTTGGAACAGTTTGGCACCATTTTTGAGTGAATTGGAGAATTTCAGATTTTTGCTTAGAAATTGTGACCCCGGGGCTTAGAATTTTTTTTTTCACAGGTTAAGTTGTCGAGGGCTGATTTCTTGGCCTATGACAAAAAGGCTTCTGTTTCCAGCGCCAAACCTTTCAGGGGAGAATGTGCAACAGTTTGGCACCATTTTTGAGTGAATTGGAGAATTTCAGATTTTTGCTGACATTATGACCCCGGGGCTTAGAAATTTTTTCCCCCCACAGGTTAAGTTGTTGAGGCCTGATTTCATGTCCTATGAGAAAAAGGCTTCTGTTTCCACCTCCAAACCTTTCAGGGGAGAAAGTGCAACAGTTTGGCACCATTTTTGAGTGAATTGGAGAATTTCAGATTTTTGCTGAAATTGTGACCCCGGGGCTTAGAAATTTTTTTTTTTCACAGGTTAAGTTGTTGAGGGCTGATTTCATGTCCTATGATAAAAAGGCTTCTGTTTCCACCGCCAAACCTTTGAGGGGAGAATGTGCAACAGTTTGGCACCATTTTTGAGTGAATTGGAGAAGTTCAGATTTTTGCTGAAATTGTGATCCCGGGGCTTAAAATTTTTTTTTTCACAGGTTAAGTTGTCAAGGGCTGGATTCTTGGCCTATGACAAAAAGGTTTCTGTTTCCACCGCCAAGCCTTTCAGGGGAGAATGTGCAACAGTTTGGAACCATTTTTGAGTGAATTGGAGAATTTCAGATTTTTGCTGAAATTGTGACCCCGGGGCTTAGAATTTTTTTCCCCAATGGTTAAGTTGTTGAGGGCTGATTTCATGTCCTATGATAAAAAGGCTTCTGTTTCCACCGCCAAACCTTTGAGGGGAGAAAGTGCAACAGTTTGGCACCATTTTTGAATGAATTGGAGAATTTCAGATTTTTGCTGAAATTGTGACCCCGGGGCTTAGAAATTTTTTTTTTCACAGGTTAAGTTGTCAAGGGCTGAATTCTTGGCCTATGACAAAAAGGCTTCTGTTTCCACCGCCAAACCTTTCAGGGGAGAATTTGGAACAGTTTGGCACCATTTTTGAGTGAACTGGAGAATTTCAGATTTTTGCTGACATTATGACCCCGGGGCTTAGAAATTTCCCCCCCCACAGGTTAAGTTGTTGAGGGCTGATTTCATGTCCTATGACAAAAAGGCTTCTGTTTCCACCGCCAAACTTTTCAGGGGAGAATTTGGAACAGTTTGGCACCATTTTTGAGTGAATTGGAGAATTTCAGATTTTTGCTGAAATTGTGACCCCGGGGCTTAGAAATTTTTTTTTCACAGGTTAAGTTGTCAAGGGCTGAATTCTTGGCCTATGACAAAAACGCTTTTGTTTCCACCGCCAAACTTTTCAGGGGAGAATGTGCAACAGTTTGGCACCATTTTTGAGTGAATTGGAGAATTTCAGATTTTTGCTGAAATTGTGACCCCGGGGCTTAGAAATTTTTTTTTCACAGGTTAAGTTGTTGAGGGCTGATTTCATGTCCTATGATAAAAAGGCTTCTGTTTCCACCGCCAAACCTTTTAGGGGAGAAAGTGCTACAGTTTGGCACCATTTTTGAATGAATTGGAGAATTTCAGATTTTTGCTGAAATTGTGACCCCGGGGCTTAGAAATTTTTTTTTTCACAGGTTAAGTTGTTGAGGGCTGATTTCATGTCCTATGATAAAAAGGCTTCTGTTTCCACCGCCAAACCTTTGAGGGGAGAAAGTGCAACAGTTTGGCACCATTTTTGAGTGAATTGGAGAATTTCAGATTTTTGCTGAAATTGTGACCCCGGGGCTTAGAATTTTTTTTTTTTCACAGGTTAAGTTGTTGAGGGCTGATTTCATGTCCTATCACAAAAAGGCTTCTGTTTCCACCGCCAAATCTTTCAGGGGAGAATGTGCAACAGTTTGGCACCATTTTTGAGTGAATTGGAGAATTTCAGATTTTTGCTGAAATTGTGACCACGGGGCTTAGAATTTTTTTTTTCACAGGTTAAGTTGTCGAGGGCTGATTTCATGTCCTATGATAAAAAGGGTTCTGTTTCCACCGCCAAACTTTTCAGGGGAGAATTTGGAACAGTTTGGCACCATTTTTGAGTGAATTGGAGAATTTCAGATTTTTGCTTAGAAATTGTGACCCCGGGGCTTAGAATTTTTTTTTTCACAGGTTAAGTTGTCGAGGGCTGATTTCTTGGCCTATGACAAAAAGGCTTCTGTTTCCAGCGCCAAACCTTTCAGGGGAGAATGTGCAACAGTTTGGCACCATTTTTGAGTGAATTGGAGAATTTCACATTTTTGCTGACATTATGACCCCGGGGCTTAGAAATTTTTTCCCCCCACAGGTTAAGTTGTTGAGGGCTGATTTCATGTCCTATGACAAAAAGGCTTCTGTTTCCACCGCCAAACCTTTTAGGGGAGAAAGTGCAACAGTTTGGCACCATTTTTGAGTGAATTGGAGAATTTCAGATTTTTGCTGAAATTGTGACCCCGGGGCTTAGAATTTTTTTTTTCACAGGTTAAGTTGTCGAGGGCTGATTTCTTGGCCTATGACAAAAAAGCTTCTGTTTCCACCACCAAACTTTTCAGGGGAGAATTTGCAACAGTTTGGCACCATTTTTGAGTGAATTGGAGAATTTAAGATTTTTGCTGAAATTGTGACCCCGGGGCTTAGAATTTTTTTTTTCACAGGTTAAGTTGTCAAGGGCTGAATTCTTGGCCTATGACAAAAAGGTTTCTGTTTCCACCGCCAAACCTTTCAGGGGAGAATTTGCAACAGTTTGGCAGCATTTTTGAGTGAATTGGAGAATTTAAGATTTTTGCTGAAATTGTGACCCCGGGGCTTAGAAATTTTTTTTTTCCACAGGTTAAGTTGTCAAGGGCTGAATTCTTGGCCTATGACAAAAAGGCTTCTGTTTCCACCGCCAAACCTTTCAGGGGAGAATTTGGAACAGTTTGGCACCAGTTTTGAGTGAATTGGAGAATTTCAGATTTTTGCTGACATTATGACCCCGGGGCTTAGAAATTTTTTCCCCCCACAGGTTAAGTTGTTGAGGCCTGATTTCATGTCCTATGAGAAAAAGGCTTCTGTTTCCACCTCCAAACCTTTCAGGGGAGAAAGTGCAACAGTTTGGCACCATTTTTGAGTGAATTGGAGAATTTCAGATTTTTGCTGAAATTGTGACCCCGGGGCTTAGAAATTTTTTTTTTTCACAGGTTAAGTTGTTGAGGGCTGATTTCATGTCCTATGATAAAAAGGCTTCTGTTTCCACCGCCAAACCTTTGAGGGGAGAATGTGCAACAGTTTGGCACCATTTTTGAGTGAATTGGAGAAGTTCAGATTTTTGCTGAAATTGTGACCCCGGGGCTTAAAATTTTTTTTTTCACAGGTTAAGTTGTCAAGGGCTGAATTCTTGGCCTATGACAAAAAGGTTTCTGTTTCCACCGCCAAGCCTTTCAGGGGAGAATGTGCAACAGTTTGGAACCATTTTTGAGTGAATTGGAGAATTTCAGATTTTTGCTGAAATTGTGACCCCGGGGCTTAGAATTTTTTTCCCCAATGGTTAAGTTGTTGAGGGCTGATTTCATGTCCTATGATAAAAAGGCTTCTGTTTCCACCGCCAAACCTTTGAGGGGAGAAAGTGCAACAGTTTGGCACCATTTTTGAATGAATTGGAGAATTTCAGATTTTTGCTGAAATTGTGACCCCGGGGCTTAGAAATTTTTTTTTTCACAGGTTAAGTTGTCAAGGGCTGAATTCTTGGCCTATGACAAAAAGGCTTCTGTTTCCACCGCCAAACCTTTCAGGGGAGAATTTGGAACAGTTTGGCACCATTTTTGAGTGAACTGGAGAATTTCAGATTTTTGCTGACATTATGACCCCGGGGCTTAGAAATTTCCCCCCCCACAGGTTAAGTTGTTGAGGGCTGATTTCATGTCCTATGACAAAAAGGCTTCTGTTTCCACCGCCAAACCTTTTAGGGGAGAAAGTGCAACAGTTTGGCACCATTTTTGAGTGAATTGGAGAATTTCAGATTATTGCTGAAATTGTGACCCCGGGGCTTAGAAATTTTTTTTTCACAGGTTAAGTTGTCGAGGGCTGATTTCTTGGCCTATGACAAAAAAGCTTCTGTTTCCACCACCCAACTTTTCAGGGGAGAATTTGCAACCGTTTGGCACCATTTTTGAGTGAATTGGAGAATTTCAGATTTTTCCTGAAATTGTGACCCCGGGGCTTAGAATTTTTTTTTCCACAGGTTAAGTTGTCAAGGGCTGAATTCTTGGCCTATGACAAAAATGTTTCTGTTTCCACCGCCAAACCTTTCAGGGGAGAATTTGCAACAGTTTGGCACCATTTTTGAGTGAATTGGAGAATTTCAGATTTTTGCTGAAATTGTGACCCCGGGGCTTAGAAAAATTTTTTTTCCACAGGTTAAGTTGTTGAGGGCTGATTTCATGTCCTATGATAAAAAGGCTTCTGTTTCCACCGCCAAACCTTTGAGGGGAGAAAGTGCAACAGTTTGGCACCATTTTTGAATGAATTGGAGAATTTCAGATTTTTGCTGAAATTGTGACCCCGGGGCTTAGAAATTTTTTTTTTCACAGGTTAAGTTGTTGAGGGCTGATTTCATGTCCTATGATAAAAAGGCTTCTGTTTCCACCGCCAAACCTTTGAGGGGAGAATGTGCATCAGTTTGGCACCATTTTTGAGTGAATTGGAGAATTTCAGATTTTTGCTGAAATTGTGACCCCGGGGCTTAGAATTTTTTTTTTTCACAGGTTAAGTTGTTGAGGGCTGATTTCATGTCCTATCACAAAAAGGCTTCTGTTTCCACCGCCAAATCTTTCAGGGGAGAATGTGCAACAGTTTGGCACCATTTTTGAGTGAATTGGAGAATTTCAGATTTTTGCTGAAATTGTGACCCCGGGGCATAGAAATTTTTTTTTTCACAGGTTAAGTTGTCAAGGGCTGAATTCTTGGCCTATGACAAAAAGGCTTCTGTTTCCACCCCCAAACCTTTCAGGGGAGAATTTGGAACAGTTTGGAACCAGTTTTGAGTGAATTGGAGAATTTGAGATTTTTGCTGACATTATGACCCCGGGGCTTAGAAATTTTTTCCCCCCACAGGTTAAGTTGTTGAGGGCTGATTTCATGTCCTATCACAAAAAGGCTTCTGTTTCCACCGCCAAATCTTTCAGGGGAGAATGTGCAACAGTTTGGCACCATTTTTGAGTGAATTGGAGAATTTCAGATTTTTGCTGAAATTGTGACCCCGGGGCATAGAAATTTTTTTTTTCACAGGTTAAGTTGTCAAGGGCTGAATTCTTGGCCTATGACAAAAAGGCTTCTGTTTCCACCCCCAAACCTTTCAGGGGAGAATTTGGAACAGTTTGGCACCAGTTTTGAGTGAATTGGAGAATTTGAGATTTTTGCTGACATTATGACCCCGGGGCTTAGAATTTTTTTCCCCAATGGTTAAGTTGTTGAGGGCTGATTTCATGTCCTATGATAAAAAGGCTTCTGTTTCCACCGGCAAACCTTTGAGGGGAGAAAGTGCAACAGTTTGGCACCATTTTTGAGTGAATTGGAGAATTTCAGATTTTTGCTGAAATTGTGACCCCGGGGCTTAGAAATTTTTTTTTCACAGGTTAAGTTGTCGAGGGCTGATTTCTTGGCCTATGACAAAAAAGCTTCTGTTTCCACCACCAAACTTTTCAGGGGAGAATTTGCAACAGTTTGGCACCATTTTTGAGTGAATTGGAGAATTTCAGATTTTTGCTGAAATTGTGACCCTGGGGCTTAGAATTTTTTTTTTCACAGGTTAAGTTTTCAAGGGCTGAATTCTTGGCCTATGACAAAAAGGTTTCTGTTTCCACCCCCAAACCTTTCAGGGGAGAATTTGCAACAGTTTGGCAGCATTTTTGAGTGAATTGGAGAATTTAAGATTTTTGCTGAAATTGTGACCCCGGGGCTTAGAAAATTTTTTTTTCCACAGGTTAAGTTGTTGAGGGCTGATTTCATGTCCTATGATAAAAAGGCTTCTATTTCCACCGCCAAACCTTTGAGGGGAGAAAGTGCAACAGTTTGGCACCATTTTTGAATGAATTGGAGAATTTCAGATTTTTGCTGAAATTGTGACCCCGGGGCTTAGAAATTTTTTTTTTCACAGGTTAAGTTGTTGAGGGCTGATTTCATGTCCTATGATAAAAAGGCTTCTGTTTCCACCGCCAAACCTTTGAGGGGAGAATGTGCGACAGTTTGGCACCATTTTTGAGTGAATTGGAGAATTTCAGATTTTTGCTGAAATTGTGACCCCGGGGCTTAGAATTTTTTTTTTCACAGGTTAAGTTGTTGAGGGCTGATTTCATGTCCTATCACAAAAAAGCTTCTGTTTCCACCGCCAAACCTTTCAGGGGAGAAAGTGCAACAGTTTGGCACCATTTTTGAGTGAATTGGAGAATTTCAGTTTTTTGCTGAAATTGTGACCCCGGGGCTTAGAAATTTTTTTTTCACAGGTTAAGTTGTCGAGGGCTGATTTCTTGGCCTATGATAAAAAGGCTTCTGTTTCCACCACCAAACTTTTCAGGGGAGAATTTGCAACAGTTTGGCACCATTTTTGAGTGAATTGGAGAATTTCAGATTTTTGCTGAAATTGTGACCCCGGGGCTTAGAAATTTTTTTTTCACAGGTTAAGTTGTCAAGGGTTGAATTCTTGGCCTATGACAAAAAGGCTTCTGTTTCCACCGCCAAACCTTTCAGGGGAGAATTTGCAACAGTTTGGCACCATTTTTGAGTGAATTGGAGAATTTAAGATTTTTGCTGAAATTGTGACCCCGGGGCTTAGAAATTTTTTTTTTCACAGGTCAAGTTGTTGAGGGCTGATTTCATGTCCTATGACAAAAAGGCTTCTGTTTCCAACGCCAAACCTTTGAGGGGAGAAAGTGCAACAGTTTCGGAACATTTTTGAGTGAATAGGAGAATTTCAGATTTTTGCTGAAATTGTGACCCCGGGGGTTAGAATTTTTTTTTTCACAGGTTAAGTTGTCGAGGGCTGATTTCATGTCCTATGATAAAAAGGCTTCTGTTTCCACCGCCAAACCTTTCAGGGGAGATTGTGCAACAGTTTGGCACCATTTTTGAGTGAATTGGAGAATTTCAGATTTTTGCTGAAATTGTGACCCCGGGGCTTAGAAATTTTTTTTTTTCACAGGTTAAGTTGTTGAGGGCTGATTTCATGTCCTATGATAAAAAGGCTTCTGTTTCCACCGCCAAACCTTTGAGTGGAGAATGTGCAACAGTTTGGCACCATTTTTGAGTGAATTGGAGAATTTCAGATTTTTGCTGAAATTGTGACCCCGGGGCTTAGCATTTTTTTTCCCACAGGTTAAGTTGTCAAGGGCTGAATTCTTGGCCTATGACAAAAAGGTTTCTGTTTCCACCGCCAAGCCTTTCAGGGGAGAATGTGCAACAGTTTGGAACCATTTTTGAGTTAATTGGAGAATTTCAGATTTTTGCTGAAATTGTGACCCCGGGGCTTAGAATTTTTTCCCCCAATGGTTAAGTTGTTGAGGGCTGATTTCATGTCCTATGATAAAAAGGCTTCTGTTTCCACCGCCAAACCTTTGAGGGGAGAAAGTGCAACAGTTTGGCACCATTTTTGAAAGAATTGGAGAATTTCAGATTTTTGCTGAAATTGTGACCCCGGGGCTTAAAAATTTTTTTTTTCACAGGTTAAGTTGTCAAGGGCTGAATTCTTGGCCTATGACAAAAAGGCTTCTGTTTCCACCGCCAAACCTTTCACGGGAGAATTTGGAACAGTTTGGCACCATTTTTGAGTGAATTGGAGAATTTCAGATTTTTGCTGACATTATGACCCCGGGGCTTAGAAATTTTTTTCCCCCACAGGTTAAGTTGTTGAGGGCTGATTTTATGTCCTATGACAAAAAGGCTTCTGTTTCCACCACCAAACTTTTCAGGGGAGAATTTGCAACAGTTTGGCACCATTTTTGAGTGAATTGGAGAATTTAAGATTTTTGCTGAAATTGTGACCCTGGGGCTTAGAATTTTTTTTTTCACAGGTTAAGTTGTCAAGGGCTGAATTCTTGGCCTATGACAAAAAGGCTTCTGTTTCCACCGCCAAACCTTTCAGGGGAGAATGTGCGACAGTTTGGCACCATTTTTGAGTGAATTGGAGAATTTCAGATTTTTGCTTACAATTTTTTTTTTCACAGGTTAAGTTGTTGAGGGCTGATTTCATGTCCTATCACAAAAAGGCTTCTGTTTCCACCGCCAAACCTTTCAGGGGAGAAAGTGCAACAATTTGGCACCATTTTTGAGTGAATTGGAGAATTTCAGATTTTTGCTGAAATTGTGACCCCGGGGCTTAGAATTTTTTTTTTCACAGGTTAAGTTGTCGAGGGCTGATTTCTTGGCCTATGATAAAAAGGCTTCTGTTTCCACCACCAAACTTTTCAGGGGAGAATTTGCAACAGTTTGGCACCATTTTTGAGTGAATTGGAGAATTTCAGATTTTTGCTGAAATTGTGACCCCGGGGCTTAGAAATTTTTTTTTCACAGGTTAAGTTGTCAAGGGTTGAATTCTTGGCCTATGACAAAAAAGCTTCTGTTTCCACCGCCAAACCTTTCAGGGGAGAATTTGCAACAGTTTGGCACCATTTTTGAGTGAATTGGAGAATTTAAGATTTTTGCTGAAATTGTGACCCCGGGGCTTAGAAATTTTTTTTCCAATGGTTAAGTTGTTGAGGGCTGATTACATGTCCTATGATAAAAAGGCTTCTGTTTCCACCGCCAAACCTTTGAGGGGAGAAAGTGCAACAGTTTGGCACCATTTTTGAATGAATTGGAGAATTTCAGATTTTTGCTGAAATTGTGACCCCGGAGCTTAGAAATTTTTTTTCCACAGGTTAAGTTGTTGAGGGCTGATTTCATGTCCTATGATAAAAAGGCTTCTGTTTCCACCGCCAAACCTTTGAGGGGAGAAAGTGCAACAGTTTGGCACCATTTTTGAATGAATTGGAGAATTTCAGATTTTTGCTGAAATTGTGACCCCGGGGCTTAGAAATTTTTTTTTTTCACAGGTTAAGTTGTCGAGGGCTGAATTCTTGGCCTATGACAAAAAGGCTTCTGTTTCCACCGCCAAACTTTTCAGGGGAGAATTTGGAACAGTTTGGCACCATTTTTGAGTGAATTGGAGAATTTCAGATTTTTGCTGACATTATGACCCCGGGGCTTAGAAATGTTTTCCCCCCACAGGTTAAGTTGTCGAGGGCTGATTTCATGTCCTATGATAAAAAGGCTTCTGTTTCCACCGCCAAGCCTTTCAGGGGAGAATGTGCAACAGTTTGGCACCATTTTTGAATGAATTGGAGAATTTCAGATTTTTGCTGAAATTGTGACCCCGGGGCTTAGAAATTTTTTTTTTCACAGGTTAAGTTGTTGAGGGCTGATTTCGTGTCCTATCACAAAAAGGCTTCGGTTTCCACCGCCAAACTTTTCAGGGGAGAATGTGCAACAGTTTGGCACCATTTTTGAGTGAATTGGAGAATTTCAGATTTTTGCTGAAATTGTGACCCCGGGGCTTAGAAATTTTTTTTTTCACAGGTTAAGTTGTTGAGGGTTGATTTCATGTCCTATGATAAAAATGCTTCTGTTTCCACCGCCAAACCTTTGAGGGGAGAATGTGCAACAGTTTGGCACCATTTTTGAGTGAATTGGTGAATTTCAGATTTTTGCTGAAATTGTGACCCCGGGGCTTACAATTTTCTTTTCCACAGGTTAAGTTGTCAAGGGCTGAATTCTTGGCCTATGACAAAAAGGCTTCTGTTTCCACCGCCAAACCTTTCAGGGGAGAATTTGGAACAGTTTGGCACCATTTTTGAGTGAATTGGAGATTTTCAGATTTTTGCTGAAATTGTGACCCCGGGGCTTAGAATTTTTTTTTTTTCACAGGTTAAGTTGTTGAGGGCTGATTTCATGTCCTATGATAAAAAGGCTTCTGTTTCCACCGCCAAACCTTTCAGGGGAGAAAGTGCAACAGTTTGGCACCATTTTTGAGTGAATTGGAGAATTTCAGATTTTTGCTGAAATTGTGACCCCGGGTCTTAGAAAATTTTTTTTTTCACAGGTTAAGTTGTCGAGGGCTGATTTCTTCGCCTATGACAAAAAGGCTTCTGTTTCCACCGCCAAACTTTTCAGGGGAGAATTTGCAACAGTTTGGCACCATTTTTGAGTGAATTGGAGAATTTCAGATTTTTGCTGAAATTGTGACCCCGGGGCTTAGAATTTTTTCCACCAATGGTAAAGTTGTTGAGGGCTGATTTCATGTCCTATGATAAAAAGGCTTCTGTTTCCACCGCCAAGCCTTTCAGGGGAGAATGTGCAACAGTTTGGCACCATTTTTGAATGAATTGGAGAATTTCAGATTTTTGCTGAAATTGTGACCCCGGGGCTTAGAATTTTTTTTTTTTCACAGGTTAAGTTGTTGAGGGTTGATTTCATGTCCTATGATAAAAATGCTTCTGTTTCCACCGCCAAACCTTTGAGGGGAGAAAGTGCAACAGTTTGGCACCATTTTTGAGTGAATTGGTGAATTTCAGATTTTTGCTGAAATTGTGACCCCGGGGCTTACAATTTTCTTTTCCACAGGTTAAGTTGTCAAGGGCTGAATTCTTGGCCTATGACAAAAAGGCTTCTGTTTCCACCGCCAAACCTTTCAGGGGAGAATTTGGAACAGTTTGGCACCATTTTTGAGTGAATTGGAGATTTTCAGATTTTTGCTGAAATTGTGACCCCGGGGCTTAGAAATTTTTTTTTTCACAGGTTAAGTTGTTGAGGGCTGATTTCGTGTCCTATCACAAAAAGGCTTCGGTTTCCACCGCCAAACTTTTCAGGGGAGAATGTGCAACAGTTTGGCACCATTTTTGAGTGAATTGGAGAATTTCAGATTTTTGCTGAAATTGTGACCCCGGGGCTTAGAAATTTTTTTTTCACAGGTTAAGTTGTCGAGGGCTGATTTCTTGGAGTATGACAAAAAGGCTTCTGTTTCCACCACCAAACTTTTCAGGGGAGAATTTCCAACAGTTTGGCACCATTTTTGAGTGAATTGGAGAATTTCAGATTTTTGCTGAAATTGTGACCCCGGGGCTTAGAATGTTTTTTTTCACAGGTTAAGTTGTCAAGGGCTGATTTCATGTCCTATGATAAAAATGCTTCTGTTTCCACCGCCAAACCTTTGAGGGGAGAATGTGCAACAGTTTGGCACCATTTTTGAGTGAATTGGTGAATTTCAGATTTTTGCTGAAATTGTGACCCCGGGGCTTACAATTTACTTTTCCACAGGTTAAGTTGTCAAGGGCTGAATTCTTGGCCTATGACAAAAAGGCTTCTGTTTCCACCGCCAAACCTTTCAGGGGAGAATTTGCAACAGTTTGGCACCATTTTTGAGTGAATTGGAGAATTTCAGATTTTTACTGAAATTGTGACCCCGGGGCTTAGAATTTTTCCCCCCAATGGTTAAGTTGTTGAGGGCTGATTTCATGTCCTATGATAAAAAGGCTTCTGTTTCCACCGCCAAGCCTTTCAGGGGAGAATGTGCAACAGTTTGGCACCATTTTTGAATGAATTGGAGAATTTCAGATTTTTGCTGAAATTGTGACCCCGGGGCTTAGAATTTTTTTTTTTTCACAGGTTAAGTTGTTGAGGGCTGATTTCATGTCCGATGATAAAAAGGCTTCTGTTTCCACTGCTAAACCTTTGAGGGGAGAATGTGCAACAGTTTGGCACCATTTTTGAGTGAATTGGAGAATTTCAGATTTTTGCTGAAATTGTGACCCCGGGGCTTAGAATTTTTTTTTTTTCACAGGTTAAGTTGTTGAGGGCTGATTTCATGTCCTATGATAAAAAGGCTTCTGTTTCCACCGCCAAACCTTTCAGGGGAGAAAGTGTAACAGTTTGGCACCATTTTTGAGTGAATTGGAGAATTTCAGATTTTTGCTGAAATTGTGACCCCGGGTCTTAGAAAATTTTTTTTCACAGGTTAAGTTGTCGAGGGCTGATTTCTTCGCCTATGACAAAAAGGCTTCTGTTTCCACCGCCAAACTTTTCAGGGGAGAATTTGCAACAGTTTGGCACCATTTTTGAGTGAATTGGAGAATTTCAGATTTTTGCTGAAATTGTGACCCCGGGGCTTAGAATTTTTTCCCCCAATGGTTAAGTTGTTGAGGGCTGATTTCATGTCCTATGATAAAAAGGCTTCTGTTTCCACCGCCAAGCCTTTCAGGGGAGAATGTGCAACAGTTTGGCACCATTTTTGAATGAATTGGAGAATTTCAGATTTTTGCTGAAATTGTGACCCCGGGGCTTAGAATTTTTTTTTTTTCACAGGTTAAGTTGTTGAGGGCTGATTTCATGTCCGATGATAAAAAGGCTTCTGTTTCCACTGCTAAACCTTTGAGGGGAGAATGTGCAACAGTTTGGCACCATTTTTGAGTGAATTGGAGAATTTCAGATTTTTGCTGAAATTGTGACCCCGGGGCTTAGAAATTTTTTTTTTCACAGGTTAACTTGTTGAGGGTTGATTTCATGTCCTATGATAAAAATGCTTCTGTTTCCACCGCCAAACCTTTGAGGGGAGAATGTGCAACAGTTTGGCACCATTTTTGAGTGAATTGGTGAATTTCAGATTTTTGCTGAAATTGTGACCCCGGGGCTTACAATTTTCTTTTCCACAGGTTAAGTTGTCAAGGGCTGAATTCTTGGCCTATGACAAAAAGGCTTCTGTTTCCACCGCCAAACCTTTCAGGGGAGAATTTGGAACAGTTTGGCACCATTTTTGAGTGAATTGGAGATTTTCAGATTTTTGCTGAAATTGTGACCCCGGGGCTTAGAAATTTTTTTTTTCACAGGTTAAGTTGTTGAGGGCTGATTTCGTGTCCTATCACAAAAAGGCTTCGGTTTCCACCGCCAAACTTGTCAGGGGAGAATGTGCAACAGTTTGGCACCATTTTTGAGTGAATTGGAGAATTTCAGATTTTTGCTGAAATTGTGACCCCGGGGCTTAGAAATTTTTTTTTTCACAGGTTAAGTTGTCGAGGGCTGATTTCTTGGCCTATGACAAAAAGGCTTCTGTTTCCACCACCAAACTTTTCAGGGGAGAATTTCCAACAGTTTGGCACCATTTTTGAGTGAATTGGAGAATTTCAGATTTTTGCTGAAATTGTGACCCCGGGGCTTAGAATGTTTTTTTTCACAGGTTAAGTTGTCAAGGGCTGATTTCATGTCCTATGATAAAAAGGCTTCTGTTTCCACCGCCAAACCTTTCAGGGGAGAATTTGCAACAGTTTGGCAGCATTTTTGAGTGAATTGGAGAATTTCAGATTTTTGCTGAAATTGTGACCCCGGGGCTTAGAAATTTTTTTCCCCCACAGGTTAAGTTGTTGAGGGCTGATTTCATGTCCTATGACAAAAAGGCTTCTGTTTCCACCGCCAAATCTTTCAGGGGAGAATTTGCAACAGTTTGGCACCATTTTTGAGTGAATTGGAGAATTTCAGATTTTTGCTGAAATTGTGACCCCGGGGCTTAGAAATTTTTTTTTCACAGGTTAAGTTGTCGAGGGCTGAATTCTTGGCCTATGACAAAAAGGCTTCTGTTTCCACCGCCAAACCTTTCAGGGGAGAATTTGGAACAATTTGGCACCATTTTTGATTGAATTGGAGAATTTCAGATTTTTGCTGACATTATGACCCCGGGGCTTAGAAATTTTTTTCCCCCACAGGTTAAGTTGTCGAGGGCTGATTTCATGTCCTATGACAAAAAGGCTTCTGTTTCCACCGCCAAACTTTTCAGGGGAGAATGTGCAACAGTTTGGCACCATTTTTGAGTGAATTGGAGAATTTCACATTTTTGCTGAAATTGTGAGCCCGGGACTTAGAAAAAATTTTTTTTCACAGGTTAAGTTGTTGAGGGCTGATTTCATGTCCTATGACAAAAAGGCTTCTGTTTCCACCGCCAAACCTTTGAGGGGAGAAAGTGCAACAGTTTGACACCATTTTTGAGTGAATTGGAGAATTTCAGATTTTTGCTGAAATTGTGACCCCGGGGCTTAGAATTTTTTTTTTCACAGGTTAAGTTGTCAAGGGCTGAATTCTTGGCCTATGACAAAAAGGCTTCTGTTTCCACCGCCAAACCTTTCAGGGGAGAATGTGCAACAGTTTGGCACCATTTTTGAGTGAATTGGAGATTTTCAGATTTTTGCTGAAATTGTGACCCCGGGGCTTAGAATTTTTTTTTTTTCACAGGTTAAGTTGTTGAGGGCTGATTTAATGTCCTATGACAAAAAGGCTTCTGTTTCCACCGCCAAACTTTTCAGGGGAGAATGTGCAACAGTTTGGCACCATTTTTGAGTGAATTGGAGAATTTCACATTTTTGCTGAAATTGTGACCCCGGGACTTAGAATTTTTTTTTTTTTTCACAGGTTAAGTTGTTGGGGGCTGATTTCATGTCCTATGATAAAAAGGCTTCTGTTTCCACCGCCAAACCTTTGAGGGGAGAAAGTGCAACAGTTTGGCACCATTTTTGAGTGAATTGGAGAATTTCAGATTTTTGCTGAAATTGTGACCCCGGGGCTTAGAAATTTTTTTTTTTTCACAGGTTAAGTTGTCGAGGGCTGAATTCTTGGCCTATGACAAAAAGGCTTCTGTTTCCACCGCCAAACCTTTCAGGGGAGAATTTGGAACAGTTTGGCACCATTTTTGAGTGAATTGGAGAATTTCAGATTTTTGCTGACATTATGACCCCGGGGCTTAGAAATTTTTTTCCCCCACAGGTTAAGTTGTTGAGGGCTGATTTCATGTCCTATGACAAAAAGGCTTCTGTTTCCACCGCCAAACCTTTCAGGGGAGAAAGTGCAACAGTTTGGCACCATTTTTGAGTGAATTGGAGAATTTCAGATTTTTGCTGAAATTGTGACCCCGGGGCTTAGAAAATTTTTTTCCCCACAGGTTAAGTTGTTGAGGGCTGATTTCATGTCCTATGACAAAAAGGCTTCTGTTTCCACCGCCAAACCTTTCAGGGGAGAAAGTGCAACAGTTTGGCACCATTTTTGAGTGAATTGGAGAATTTCAGATTTTTGCTTTGAAATTGTGACCCCGGGGCTTAGAAATTTTTTCCCCACAGGTTAAGTTGTTGAGGGCTGATTTCTTGGCCTATGACAAAAAGGCTTCTGTTTCCACCGCCAAATCTTTCAGGGGAGAATGTGCAACAGTTTGGCACCATTTTTGAGTGAATTGGAGAATTTCAGATTTTTGCTGAAATTGTGACCCCGGGGCTTAGAAATTTTTTTTTCCACAGGTTAAGTTGTCGAGGGCTGATTTCTTGGCCTATGACAAAAAGGCTTCTGTTTCCACCGCCAAACTTTTCAGGTGAGAATTTGCAACAGTTTGGCACCATTTTTGAGTGAATTGGAGAATTTCAGATTTTTGCTGAAATTATGACCCCGGGGATTAGAAATTTTCCCCCCCCCACAGGTTAAGTTGTTGAGGGCTGATTTCATGTCCTATGACAAAAAGGCTTCTGTTTCCACCGCGAAACCTTTCAGGGGAGAATGTGCAACAGTTTGGCACCATTTTTGAGTGAATTGGAGAATTTCAGATTTTTGCTGAAATTATGACCCCGGGGATTAGAAATTTCCCCCCCCCCCACAGGTTAAGTTCTTGAGGACTGATTTCATGTCCTATGACAAAAAGGCTTCTGTTTCCACCGCCAAACCTTTCAGGGGAGAATTTGCAACAGTTTGGCACCATTTTTGAGTGAATTGGAGAATTTCAGATTTTTGCTGAAATTGTGACCCCGGGGCTTAGAAATTTTCTTTTTTCACAGGTTAAGTTGTTGAGGGCTGATTTCAAGTCCTATGATAAAAAGGCTTCTGTTTCCACCGCCAAACCTTTGAGGGGAGAATGTGCAACAGCTTGGCACCATTTTTGAGTGAATTGGAGAATTTCAGATTTTTGCTGAAATTGTGACCCCGGGGCTTAGAAATTTTTTTTTTTCACAGGTTAAGTTGTCGAGGGCTGAATTCTTGGCCTATGACAAAAAGGCTTCTGTTTCCACCGCCAAACCTTTGAGGGGAGAAAGTGCAACAGTTTGGCACCATTTTTGAGTGAATTGGAGAATTTCAGATTTTTGCTGAAATTGTGACCCCGGGGCTTAGAAATTTTTTTTTCACAGGTTAAGTTGTCGAGGGCTGATTTCTTGGCCTATGACAAAAAAGCTTCTGTTTGCACCACCAAACTTTTCAGGGGAGAATTTGCAACAGTTTGGCACCATTTTTGAGTGAATTGGAGAATTTCAGATTTTTGCTGAAATTGTGACCCCGGGGCTTAGAATTTTTTTCCCCCCACAGGTTAAGTTGTTGAGGGCTGATTTCATGTCCTATGATAAAAAGGCTTCTGTTTCCACCGCCAAACCTTCAGGGGAGAATGTGCAACAGTTTGGCACCATTTTTGAATGAATTGGAGAATTTCAGATTTTTGCTGAAATTGTGACCCCGGGGCTCAGAATTTTTTTTTTTTCACAGGTTAAGTTGTTGAGGGCTGATTTCATGTCCTATGATAAAAAGGCTTCTGTTTCCACCGCCAAACCTTTGAGGGGAGAAAGTGCAACAGTTTGGCACCATTTTTGAGTGAATTGGAGAATTTCAGATTTTTGCTGAAATTGTGACCCCGGGGCTTAGAATTTTTTTTTTTCACAGGTTAAGTTGTCAAGGGCTGAATTCTTGGCCTATGACAAAAAGGCTTCTGTTTCCACCGCCAAACCTTTCAGGGGAGAATTTGGAACAGTTGGCACCATTTTTGAGTGAATTGGAGAATTTCAGATTTTTGCTGACATTATGACCCCGGGGCTTAGAAATTTCCCCCCCCCAACAGGTTAAGTTGTTGAGGGCTGATTTCATGTCCTATGACAAAAAGGCTTCTGTTTCCACCGCCAAACCCTTCAGGGGAGAAAGTGCAACAGTTTGGCACCATTTTTGAGTGAATTGGAGAATTTCAGATTTTGCTGAAATTGTGACCCCGGGGCTTAGAAATTTTTTTTTCACAGGTTAAGTTGTCAAGGGCTGAATTCTTGGCCTATGACAAAAAGGCTTCTGTTTCCACCGCCAAACCTTTGAGGGGAGAATGTGCAACAGTTTGGCACCATTTTTGAGTGAATTGGAGAATTTCAGATTTTTGCTGAAATTGTGACCCCGGGGCTTAGATATTTTTTTTTTCACAGGTTAAGTTGTCGAGGGCTGAATTCTTGGCCTATGACAAAAAGGCTTCTGTTTCCACCGCCAAACTTTCAGGGGAGAATTTGGAACAGTTTGGCACCATTTTTGAGTGAATTGGAGAATTTCAGAT